>NC_133620.1:471506070-471661070 GCF_048593235.1 Sminthopsis crassicaudata | reverse complement strand
ACTGGGCAAGGGGAAGGAAGTCAGTGAAACTATATGAGACCAAGCAAAAACAAACTAAAACATAAAGAATGAAAAAATAGGAAACATAAGAAAAACAACAGATCTCGAAGAGTCTCTGACCTTTGCCCTCTTCAGACAAGCATTGAGAAGTGGCTTGCCTGACCAGGATGCATCAGAGGCAAGACTTGAATGCAATTCTTTCTGATTCTAAGATAACTTTATCCACTGCACCATACTACCTTTCCTAAGGAGCAAACGTTCTAATATATCATGTAGTAACATGGATTATTTACTTAACTCTTTGCCAACAAGAAATCTTTTCCAATTGCAACTTTCCTTGCAATCAATGTTCTATTCAGGCACTGAACTGGAAATGGCCTTTGAAGTTTGTGCCACTTCTAGATTCAGGAGTTATGACCCTTAAATTCTTTACAATCTGTAGGATCCAAGATCAGGGCCTATGGCAGCTTAGGTCACCCTGAAAAGGAAGGACTTTCCCTAAGAGATCAGCTACTGCAGGACCTGAGCCTGGATCTGGAATTTCACAGGATCGGTGAAGACTAAGGGGGGAAACACTATCTGTCAGTACTAAATGGCAAAGATTTTGTGGCTCATAATCTCAGAAAAGGGCTTCTTCATTCCTTGTCTGTCATGGAAGTCTTTGGTAGTCTTGGGCAGCCTGTGGGGTCCTTCTCAGAATCACAGTTTTACTTTTAATCATAATTGAAGGAAATGCTAGATGTTAGAAGTTAATGAAAATAAAGATGTCCTTTTTCATATCCAAGTTTGTGGACCCCAAAAAATTTATTCATGGAACTCTTGGGGATCTAGAAGCTCCAGGTTAATTACATCTGTCTCAGAGAAGAGCTTAGGTCCTGAGTGCACTGAAAATAATTTCTATAGACTCATATGGAAAAAACTTGTGGAACTTGAACCCAAGTGTCCCCAGCTTCAAGGTCTGAGTCCTATCCACTCCTAGCCATGCTGCCCCTCTTAAGGTCAGCTAACAGACATCCATGACCAAGCAGTCTTTCCCTCCCTATCCCTCCTTCCCTTCCCTTCCTCTCTCTATCCTTTCTTATCCTTCTCTTCTTTTGCCTATCACTTCCAATCTTTCCTTTCCTTTTTTTCTTCCCTCTTCTCTCCCCTTCCTTTCTCTATTCTTATTCTTCTCTTCCTTTGCCTATCACTTCCAATCTTTCCTTTCCTTTTTTTCTTCCCTCTTCTCTCCCCTTCCTTTCTCTATTCTTATTCTTCTCTTCCTTTGCCTATCACTTCCAATCTTTCCTTTCCTTTTTTTCTTCCCTCTTCTCTCCCCTTCCTTTCTCTATTCTTATTCTTCTCTTCCTTTGCCTATCACTTCCAATCTTTTCCTTTTTTTCTTCCCTCTCCTCTCCCCTTCCTTTCTCTATTCTTATTCTTCTCTTCCTTTGCCTATCACTTCCAATCTTTCCTTTCCTTTTTTTCTTCCCTCTCCTCTCCCCTTCCTTTCTCTATTTTTATTCTTCTCTTCCTTTGCCTATCACTTCCAATCTTTCCTCTCCTCCCCCTATTCTCTCTTCTCCTTTTCTTTTCTCTCCTCTCCTTTTTCCAGTTCTTTTCTTTCCATTCTTTTCCCTATCCTTCCCTTCCTTTTCTAACCTTCCCCTCCCTTTTGTCCACTTTACAGGGCTCAGAACCAAAATGGGCCTTTGTGAACTTGGCCCCACAGCCCATCCTCCATGTTTATGTTTTCTACCATCTCCACTTCCACCTGATCTGAAGCCATAGATTGATAGACTTTGCTCTGCTCAGTTCCCATGGCACCCCTGAGATACTGAGATTCCAACCAAAAAGAGCTAAATTCCAAGGAAAGATGAAGCTTGCCAAAGTGATTGGAACACAGTTAAGAAAAATAAACTCCCTGGAAATGATACAATGGCAGCCAAAAGTAATATAACCCCCCAGTTAACCTTTCAATGAGTGAAACAAATCAGGAGGCAGGGGATTGGCCAGAGCCTCAGATCTGGGACAGGATGTGGAGAGTAGGAGTTGGATTTCATTTCTTTTTCTTTTTTAAGAAATCATTTGGGGTTGTCCTTTTGATGTTTAAATTCGGTAAAGAAAGAATGCCCAGTGACACAGAGGATAGATACCAAGCAGAGATTCTGGTGAGAAAAGAAGAAGAAAATCTTATGGTGACAAGGACTCTGTCTCAAAGATCACTAAGAGGGAAATTTCTTGACCAGCGGCCTCTCCAGCTCTAAATACCATCTCATTCAGGGTTTCTGACCTCAAATCCAGCTTTTCCTCATTATTTGGCCCTGGAATCCATCACAGATCTAGCATTGGAAGAACATTTAGAGGCCCACAGTCTCATTTCACAAATGAGAAACTGAGGCCTAGAGTAGAGATGACAAGCCTAAAAACCATGCTGCTTATTTAAAAAGGTAAAAGAAATGATGATGATAATGATGGTGGTTAGCATTTATATGATGCTTTAAGGTTCATAAAGCACGTTTCAAATGTTATTTTATCTTCCCCAAAACACTCAGAAGTATGTTTTATTATCCCCATTTTACAGATAAGGTAAATGAAGCAGACAGAATTTAAGTATCTAGCCCAGAGTCACACAGCTAATGTCTAAAGCTGGATTTGAATTCAGGTCTTTCACAGTTCATTATCAGTATTCTCTGCACTCCACCACTCCACCTACCACTGTTTGCATGGGAACCTGACCTTACTCACATTGGTGACACCCATGGGCACAGGCGTGGCTCCATTCCAGCAGACATCCCCCCCAAACTGACAGAAAGGATGGGGGCTCCTTGCCCATTACTCAAGTAGTAAGTGTCAGGGCTTCCTGGCTGTCGGTCCTCACTCCCGTCCCCTTTGGGTGCTCTTTGTTCAGGCAGTCCAAGGAAGAGTAGTTAGTGTGGGCTTCTCTTGGTGGTTTCGAGCTAGCAGAATGGCAGGGCTAGGGGCCGGAGGAGAAGGGAGCACATGCAGAAACTTGGCAAGATGTCGCACCCCAACTCTATGTCTTGGGAGCTGATTGAGGCATTCCTTTTGGGGGGCTATGAACATTTTATTTTGTTTTATTTTTTAACTTTATTTTCAAAAATATTTGCATAGAAAAACTTCAACATTCACCTTTGCAAAACCTTATGTTCCAAATTTTTTTCTCCCTCCCTTCCCCCATACCCTCCCTTAAACTGCAAGTAATTCAATATATGTTAAACATGTGCAGTGCTTCGTATATATTTCCACAATTATCTTGCTGCACAAAAAAAAAGCAGACCAAAGAGGAAAAAATGAGAAAGAAAACAAAATGCAAGCAAACAAACAAACAAAAAGATTGAAAATACTCTGTTGTGGTCCACATTCAATCCCCATAATCCTCTTTCTGGATGCAAATGGCTCTCCTTCACAAGAGCATTGGAGCTGACCTGAGTCCTCTCATTGTTGAAAAGAGCCACGTCCATCAGAATTGATCATTGTACAATTTTGTTATTGCTGTGTACAATGATCTCCTGATTCTATTCACTTCACTTAGTATCAGTTCATGCAAGTCTCTCCAATACTTTCTGAAATCCTCCTGCTGATCATATCTTACATAACAATAATATTCCATAACATTCATACACCATAGCTCATCCAGCCATTCCCCAACTGATGGCATCCCTTCCATTTCCAGTTTCTAGCCATTACAAAAAGGGCTGCCACAAACATTTTTGCACATGTGAGTCCCTTTGCCTCCTTTATGATCTCTTTGGGATATAAGCCCAGTAGAAACACTGCTGGGTCAAAGGCTATACACAGTTTGATGGCCTTTGGGCATAGTTCCATATTATTCTGGTTGATGTATTCTGAAAGGAATATAGGGAACCAGCCAAGCCAGCAAAGGCTCATTGCTCAGCCAACTGAGTCATTAGGATCAGCCGGGAAAGGACACATACTCCCCAGACCCAAGATCCCAAAAAGGGAAGCATGATTTTGAGCCAAATTTGTACCTTCCCACAATCCCTGACTTTGTGCCTTCAGCTCTCAGGCAGATTCCTCTTTGCTTTGTGCACAACCTGGCGACTAGTTCCTGCCTTGTGTCAGACCCTAGAATACTGACATCCATCCCCATTGGAGCCCCAGCCTCCCAGCCTCTGTTCTTCTCTCCTCTAGCTTTCCCTGCCCCCACTCCTCACCCTCGGCCAATGGTTATCTTTTCTCCAGCTGGAAGAGTTCCCTCATTATTGGCATATGCCAGGCTGCCTCAGGCAAGAACATGACACAGACAGGAAAGTCACTTTCATAGATAGAATCTGCAGGAAGTGACAATTAATTAGGTTTCCAGCTTGGGAGAAAGGGAGGAATCAAAGCTGCCTCTGAAGCTATAATCCTGATTGGGCCCAAGGATCAACAGAAATAAGTATTCTCAGAAGAAGAAAAGTGGTTTTGCTATTACTGCTCAAAGCAAATGAATTTATTGGGGTATTGGTTGAATTTGAGAGGGTTCAGGATGGAGATAACCAATAGGTAACTGAGAATTCAGGACTCAAGTGCAGCATCCAGATGAGGGCTGGAAACAGATTTAGAACTCGTTTTCTTGAAAATGATGATTAAAGTCATAGAAGGGGATGAGTTCACTAAAAGAAAGTGAAGCATGAGAACATAACAGGGTCAAGAGCAAATCCTCAACATTTTCTGGTCGGCTACTTAGTATGAGAACCTGTGCTTATGTAAAAACGACAAAAATAATAGTTTCCTCTCTAAAAGAGCAGGGAGAGGGAGTGCTTGGCTTCATCAGGCCAGTACCCTAGACTTTGGCAAATGAAATTGTGTTAAAAGTAATCTTATGTCTAGTATAATGGTGGGCATCAGGATCAGCCCACATCCTTGGTCTTAGGTGGAGAAGTGATGAAAGCAGGAGACTCATGAGGATGGTCAAAGATGGAATGTCTCATTTCCAGTCCTCTCAGCCATTAAATACCCTATTACAATGACATCATTACAGTATACTGAATATGGGGGAATTAGAGAACCATTAAATCACCATGCTAAATACTAAGTATATACGTGACCTAGAGAATCATCATCTCATCAATTGCACTGAGTTAACACCTTGTTGTAAGTATCCTTGTTTCAAGTATACTTCTCCAAAGCTCCGGCCCTCTACAATCTAGAAATGATTAAAGGGGCAAAATGAAACACAAGAAATGAAAGGCTTTTACAATTAGCACTTGAATATTATGCACCACTGTATACACAATTCTAAAGAAAATTTAAAAGAGAAGATATGAAATATTTGTGCGACAACAGAGGAAGCCACCTAGCTCCCATTCTATATATATATATATATATATATATATATATATATATATATATATATATATATATATATATATATATATATATATATAAATGATCAAAGGAATGGGCAAGTAGCAAAGGATGAATGTGAGTGGTATAGTCACTGGCATCCAAAATCCTATGTGGAAACTAATACACAATGTGCTGAGGCTTATGGAAATAATATTTCAATAAAGAGGAGTTAGATGCATTTAGATTTTTTAGATGCATAATTTCTTGGAAGAAGATGGCGCACTCTGAAAATGATAGAAAACAAATCTCCAGTTCTCATTTTGCTTCTAGCTTTTCAGGGAAAACCATCAAAAGAACAAAATAGAGAAAGGATGGTAGACCCAACCAGGAGAGGAGAAAGAGGCTATTCATGTACTTTCTACAGGCCCAAGACTCCTGATCATGATGAATTACACTCAGAGAGCTGAAGTAACCAATGATTGCTGCCATTGCCGACTCACAGTAAGAAATCTCTGAAAATGGACAATTGGCCACTGGAGATGGATAATGTGTGAGATTTTTAAAAGGGTCTGGATATCTTCCTCACAGTGAGGAGATGACTATGGCTCACCTCACTGCAGGTTACCTGAGTGAAGTACAAGCTCTTTGAGTGAAGATCTAGTGGTAGAGCCAGCCAGCTCCTGTCTGTGGCCAGCTTCATTAGGTCGGCCTCAGCATCAAACTGGCCCCAGAATAATAAGATTTTTGACAGCAAGTCTGGCAAACTAGTGGGAAAGAGTTGGGCTTTGCACAGGTGATAGGAACGATCATGCTGGTGATTTTGTTAAACCAAGTTGCCATGTCAACAAATATATTTTGATCTTTTTCCTCAAAAAAAAAATGACAAGACTTTCTCTGCAGAGAGAAAACAGAATGGAGAAACATGTAGCCTATATGAAGTCTCCAGAGACACCACCTCAAGGTCAAGTTCTCCGTGAGTCTACAACTATTCAAAAAATGAAGCTTATGAGTCCCCACTTATGTGTTTATTTTGACAAGTCAGCCAGAGGCCATAATGAGTTCAAAGCAATGACATTTCTTGAAATAGTAGTATAGTGAGAAAATTAGCAATATAACATTTCCCCCTTAAATCTAGGAAAAAGCTGCTCAAAAATACACACGCCATCATCAATGAGAAGACTTGACATGTCAAGGAAACACATCTGGAGGAACATATAGCAATGCTGCCACAGATGCATTTGGAGAAGTCCAGACATCCAAAATGGCCAGGGTTCATGCTCAGAGGGATGCACAAGTAGGCGATATGGATGCCTAGAGCATACTCATTCCTCTATTATTGCCTTCCAGTGAAGTCTTCTTGCCGTTGTCATTGGGCTGGCTCCCCACTAGGTGTGGTGTATAGTTCCTGCTCCTTATGGCTTTTCTCTGGTCCTCAAGAATTATTGTTATACTACTCCACTGGTCTAATGGTCATTGCTGGGCACCCCTGCAGGGCCTGAAGTTAGCAAGTTTCTCTCAGAATCACATGGAGCATAATAAAGTAAGCACCTCAAATTTTTAAAAAAAATAGTAGGCTTTTAACTAATATTTATTGAATGAATTATAAACAAAGAAGAGAAAAAGAAAATAGCATAAGATAATAAAGAAGAAAGCAAATAATAAAGGAGGTTTGCGATGAAAAAACATGGCAGGAGGGGGTGTTCATTTTGGAAAATAGATGGAGGGAGGAATGATTTTATATTGGCTTTCTGAAAAAAAAAAAAATCTATGAGGCCTACTAATAGATCAGCAATCATACACACAGACTATAGAGAAATCATATAGGTAGGCAGGAGGACACGGGTGGCCATGCTCACTTTTTGAGCTTACTTTTTGAGTTTGCTCAGAATATTTTGCCTAGCTGAGTCCCCTAGCATGGTGGGATTCCCAAAACAAACCACAGTGGGCCAAACCCATATACCTCTAGGTAGTTTCTACCATGAAGCACTCTCTTGAAATGGATTTGAGGGGATAGGTCCCCAGTGAAGAAAATAAGAAGGGAATGGCAACACATTTCCAAATCTGTTAGAATATCTTCTGATACAGCTGTTGCCATCAGTAAAGACAGAGTGTTTAAAAAAATAGTACGCGTGGGCTACAAAGAACTCATGGGATCATGAATATGCTTTTAGAAAAGGAACTACTACCTTAGAAACACCTCCTTGAAAAACCACATATTCGAATATTCTTGTTCTATTGTAGTTTCATTTATTTTGTTAAATAATTCCCAAATCTCAGAGGAGTGCCCAGGTACTTGCCTTATAGAACTAGCTTTGTTTTGCCCTCCAATTCTATGACTAGATGTATAGAGGATTGCTTACTCTTTCTAAAAGAGCTGTGTAAAAAAGTTTCTAGGTTTTAAGTTAAAAGACAGAGGGCAGGGGCCATTCTTTTTCTTATGAGAAGAGGCAATTGCTCATCTGAGGACTCCAGTTAATGTGTTCAACTGAAGCTCAAAACTGGAAGCAGAGAGAAAATTTAGATCTTCCTGCCCAAGGGACCAAAGTCTGACAATAGCAACAATGGTAGAAAGCCTTAAGAGGATGCAGGGGCAATGCCTGTGCTAGGGGAGACCAAAAGCAAGCAGACCCAGAAGAAACAGTTTGGCGACCTGTCCACAAGCAGTCAACCGTCACTGGAGCCAGAATGGACGACAATCCTCCAAATGACCATGTTGGTTCCATCACATCAGAGCCACTTCCCATTTCTTCCTCTTCCAACTTTCCCTGCTGAGGAAGAATTGCCTCTTGGCACTCCAACATTATCTCTATCATGTGTCGAGGAGGAGATTCTATCACCCCCATTTTCCAGGATGGGGACATCCAGGACAAAAGCAGAAGACTTCTCTGCACACTCCTCGGCCCCTGTACCGTTCTTGACAGGTGTAAAACAAATCCTTCAAGGCAAAGGAAATGGTTGTTCAGAAGAAAGCAGGATGAGCTGGTAATTGGCCAGATACCTCAAAGATGCAGAAGCCAAATCCTGCAGTCCCAGAACCCCTCTGCTTTAGATAGCAAGAGAGCAAGTGAACAAGGTGGTCAGGCCTTGGGGGGGGGAAGGAAGAGTTCCTACAGCTTTTACAAGAAATTCCCCAAACTGTCCCAAATAACCGGAATTCAGATGGAGTCTGCAGGCTTGTCAGCTATGATGAAAAGCAACTCGTCTCACACAAAAACAAATGAGCCCAGCTGAAATCTGTTCTGGTTAATTTACAGGGAGGTTGGGGCCAAAATGTGAAAACCACACAAATTTCTGGCCAGGCTCTGTTCAGAATATGGCTTCATTTAGAAAATGGCTGTTCTGAGCACCCCCTTCAAGCCTCTCAGCCAGAGCTCTCAATGCTGACCTTGGAAAATGCACCAGGAAAAGCCCAGGCTCTGACCTTATTGCTTTGGGAGAATAATTACTGACCCAGGTGCCATTTCCTTCCTGACTGCTATCAAGGCCACTTTTCATTTCAAATATGTTTTGGATAAGTGGCCTTTTCCAGGAAGGAGTTGGGTTCCCAGCACCAGAGGCTGGAAACTGCAATTCAGAGAACAAATAACCTTCAACAAGTGAATTCTCAGCCTCTCGAAGCCTCAGTTTACTCATTTGTAAAATGAGACGCTTGACATGATTGGTCCAAGTTAATGGAATATGTCTGTGTGTGTTGGGGGTGAGAAGTCAACATGGAGCTGCCCAAATCCTAACACAGCATTTCCAAAGTCCTAATATGGTGCTGCCAAATGGCCAAGCTCACTGAGGATGTGAGAATGACCAGGGTCCTATAGCCCTTAGGCATTCTTGGCCAGCAACATCAGAGACTATGAGCTTTATCTTTTGCCTCTATAATGGGCAATTTCTTATCACCAATTTCCTTTTCTATTCAAGTTTAATCATTCATCGCATCCATAGAAAGAAATGATAAATGTAAGTAGAATGGTTTTACACACACACACACACACACTATATATTATATATACACATAGTCATAAATGGTAGCCATTTCTAAGGTCTATGAGAGAAAAAAGAAAAAGAAATCAAGAAAACCCCAAATGGGGTCATGAAAAGTCATGTATGACTGAAATGATGAACAACAAAATTATACTAAGTCACTTCAGCATTTACGTCAATCTACCTTCAAACTCCCCAACTTTCCAATTCCTCTCTCTCATTAATTCCCATAATTCCCTTCCCACTCTTTGACATCCAGCCAAACTGAAGGGAATAAAAAGTAAATATAAAGAAAGTAGTTAAATTTCCCAAAGATTGTTCCCTCTACTGGAGCAGTCTCCCTGATGCTGATCACATTGCCTAGAATAGAGTAGGAACTCAATAAATGCTTGTGGATTAACCTATACCTCTTTTTTGTCCCTCTTCGAGGTAGAAGGGTAGGAAATGGGGAATGATGGGAAATGGGGAATGGTACTAAGTCATAATGTAATACATGTTGCCAACTACACTGTATAGGGCAGGGGGAGATGTCCAAAAATGAATTATGTGGTAAAAATAAGAGATATCAATAAAACTATTCATATTTATTGGAAGAGTGTATCGAGAACTAGAATAGATCTCAATTAACAACAAAATCCAATCTGTTCACTTTACAAAGTCTGGGACCGAGTCTTAGGGGAGAAACAACTTTCCATCTATTCATGTCCATGTTGTCTCTCCATTAATCTGTGGGTTCCTTGAAAGCAACAATGGGTTTCGCCTCTCTTTGCATCATCAGAACTTCACACAGTGCCTGGCATATAGTAGGTGCTTAATAAATGTTCATTGATTGGTTGATTGCCTAAAGTCACATTAAATAGCTGAACTAGATTTGAGTCTATATCATCTGGCTCTGAATGCAGCAAGCTGAGTGACTTCCCTTCCTCTAAGATCTGATGACTCCCAGTTCTACTGCATAGCTCCAATTTTAGCAATACTTTTAGAAACATTTTGTATTACCAGACCTTAGGGTTTGAGGACTGGAAGAGACCTTACCTACTCTAGGTCAATTTATTTGGTAATGTAAGAAATTTTTATGATTATTGGATGCCCGAGTCCTTTTCTATGCTCCAGACTAACAAGAGATTCCCTGCTGTTTTTAGTGCTGAGTAAGCCAATGGAAGAAAAGTCCTTATAAAGAGATAAATGGATGGATGGATGGATGGACATAAACACTTAACAAAAAACCATTAGAATATAAATCCAGTGGTATTGATGTATGAATGGATGGCAATCTTCCCTCAAAGCAATTCCCTTGGGTTCTCTCATGCCAAATACATTATTAAACTATGATAATGTTTCAGTTCCAAAAGGTAAATCAGTAACCATGCTGTATGTCCATTACTAGAAGATCTTATCTTTCTCCTTTGCCGTAATCAGTAGCAAAAACACAAAACAAAAACAAATAGTTGCACCTTGTACTTTCCAAGCATTGTGACAAGCACTAGTGATATAAAGAGGGAAAAAACAAAAACAAAAACAAAAAACAAAAAACAAACAAAACAAAAAAAAAAAAAAAAAAAAAAAACAGAGTTCCTTCACTCATGGAACTTCCTTTCTAGGCAATTATAAATTAAAGGAAGAAGGATACAGCGAACCAAGCAAATACAAAATCTATACAAGGCAATACAGACGTTTTCAAGATGTTTCAAGACCAAGTACTTGTACTAGTAACTCTTTATAAGAGAAAATAAAGACTTTTCAGTCTGTATTGGATACCAAATATCCATTTTATCAAAGATCAAAACTTTTAGAAATAAAATAGCAGCCCAACATCAACAATGTATTTAATGGAATCTGCTACAGTCTCCACATTGTTTATGTGTCTAGTATTTTCAAATTTTTATATTTCTAGTCTCAGATCTTGATCATCTTTTTCCTGGTTATCTGCATTAGTCTCCTAGATTTCTGCTTTTTCTCACCTATTTTCCACTTTCCTATAAAAAATTTGGTTTTCTTAAGATTTTGGGCAAGAGATAGTATAGCATGCTATTATAATACCTGCCATGGAGCTATTTCCCAGCTCTCACTCTCAGGTAGACCAGGTCCCCAGAAGAATGTTTATTATTTATTATTTCTCCCCTGAGGGTTCTGTCACTGGACAATACTGAAGATTGTTGACTTTCTGTTTCTCACAACTCCTCATCTGAAATGCTCCTAGTTATCATTTAACTGGTAGAATTCAGGATTGCTTTTAGTAAATTAGCTACTAGAAATGGGATTTATCGAAAAGATACAAGAGCAGGTGTTACAAAAATGTCACCCCAAATCAGGGGCTCACTTTTTTTTCTCTTACACACAAAAAGACCTTGGAGGAAATGGGCTCAAATTTACAGGGCACATGTGGCCAACAGGCAAATTCATAGCTCCCAGTTACTACAGGTGCCTTTCCCCTTTTGTGGAATATTCATGAAGGTAGCCTCAGACTGAACTCTCTGTTGGTCGGGTAAAGGTATCCTCAGTCCCCTTGGACAGTCCCGAGTCTTTCTTTAGTGAATCCAGGTGGTCCCTGCTGGATTTTTCAGCTTCTGATCCAGACACTCCCATCAGCCACTGCTACTCCAGAGACATTTCAACCATTGCTGGATAAAATTCCTGCCCTTCTAACTCTTCAGAGTTCACCTAGTCAATATGGGGGAGAGGAGAGAAATTAGATCCTCCCTCAAGAGTCATTTCCTCTCTAGTGATATTAAGTGAGGTAGGATTGAAAACTCTCACTCTTATATTGCCTTATATTTATTTAGCTTTCTTCTGACTGTATTTATTCTATAAGAAGTAATGTAGTATAATGGATAGTGAGCTAGCTTCAGAGCCAGAGAGACCTGGGTCCAATTTCTGTCTCTAAATAGTCCTGATTATCTGATTTGGGGCAAGTCTGTGACATCTAAAGTTCTAGGGAAATCTATATGATAAAGTTTCAGAGAATGTGAACGTGCCTACAGATATTGGGAAAGGAGGATGGGGCAGGATGGAGAGAGGAAGAGAGATAGAGACAAAAAGAAATTTCTTTCAGAAGGTGATTAGTGGATTCTTTCAATTTCTGTTTCCCCTCTGGTTCTAGAATATCAGGCAGTTTTCCATAACTACTTGAAAGATGATGTCTAGGCCCTTTTTTGATCATGACTTTCAGGCAATCCAATAATTTCTAAATTATTTCTCCCCGGATGTATTTTCTAGATCAGCTGTTTTTCCAACGAAATATTTCACATTGTGTCTTCTATTTTTCATTCTTTTGATTTTTTTATTGTTTTTTGATTTTTCATAAAGTCATTAGCTTTCATTTGCTCAATTATAATTTTCCCACAGAGATCTGTCTACAATATTTGTGGATCTGACAGCCTTTGATACTGTCAGTCATGACGGCTTATAGAAAATTGTGTCAATATTCAGTGGCCCGGAGAAGTTCATCAATATAGTCCATCAATTTCATGATGGAAAGCTTGCCATCATGACAATGCTCTCGAGTTTCCCCAGTCACCAATGGAGTGAAACAAGGCTGTGGGTTTTAGCATGATATTTTTAGCCATGTTATCAAATGTTTTCAGTGAAGACAAACATGGAAACAAATTCAGTCACCTTGCTGCTGTGAAATTCTTCAACTTGAAAAGGCTATAAGCCAAAACTAAAGTAGAGGGAGTATTGGTGCACGATTTTTTGTTTCTGGATTATTGTGCACTCAAGGCAGCCTCTGAAGCAGAAACACAACAAAATATGAATTTTGACAAAAATTGCTAAGTTTGGCCTAACAATTAACACTAAGAAAATAAGGGACTCCATCAGTCAGCACTACACCATCCATAGATGGAACCATCAGTTACAATAAATGGTGAAATTTTGAATGTTTTAGATAAGTTCGCTTACCTGGGCAGTATACTTTCCAGGAACATCCACATTGATAATGAGATTTGTTAGAATACACGGGAGCCATTTGACAGCGGCTGCTGGAGATCCAACTCAGAATGGATCTCCTCTCGTGAGAGAATGATACAAGAAGACTGAGGGGCAGTTGCTGTTCTCTTACCTCTCTGAGAGGCCATTTTGTTGTCTCACCTCCCTCCTGTTCCCTCTGCCTCCAATTTATCTCATTTCCAATCTGCAACACCTGTGTCAGCAAAGGTTGCCCCACAACTCCTTCAGATGTTATGATCCACAGCTGCAGAGACTCTCGGAGAATTGACCTGTCCCTTAACTTTTTCCCCTGTTTTATTTATTGCTGTTATTTTCCCCCACAGCATGGTCCATACACTGAGGAATGCAAGCAGCACTATCACCTCTGGATAGTTGTAGCAGGTGTTGATCTGGTGAAATATCACGGAGGCAAACTTTCCAGTGAAGAAGAGGACTGTGGTCGGAATAGTCACTTAAATCTCTCAGCAGTCTCCTGGCTTGGCCCTTTGATGTGTTGGACCATTTAATTACCCCGACTAAAAAAGTTTTACCAGGACTCTTTTTCCTTAACTCTGGAAGGATCCTTCTCATGAACAGCTCTGGTTCGTCTTATAATTCTTGCCCCATGTTCAGATGCCATATGTTACACAGGTGCCATATGAATACACAGGAGAGCTGTTGGAATATACCCAAGCCACCTGACAATGGCTGCTGGAGATCCAACCCAGAATGGATCTCCTCTTGTGAGAGGATGATACAAGGAGACTAAGAGGCAGTTGAATTCTCTGACCTCCATCCTCTTCCCTCTGCCTCCAATTTATCTCATTCCTAGTTTGCAACACCTGTGTCAGCAAGGCTGCTTTCCACTCCCTCAGATGCTATGATCCATAGCTGTGGAGGCTCGCAGTAAACTGACCTGTCCCTTAATGGAGATTGACACACACATTGTCAGAGCTAGCTCACTATTTGGAAGACTCCAAAGAAAAATATAGGAGATGAGAGGTATTCAACTGACTCTCAAACTGAAATTCTACAGAGCTGTTGTGCTGACTATTGTTGTATGCCTATAATACCTGGACAGTATACGAGTAACATGCCAGGAAACTCAATTGTTTCCATTTGAATTATCCTAGGAAGATTCTAAAGATCATCTAGCAGAATAAGATAGCAGACACTAGGGTCCTTTCTCCATCTAAACTGCTGAGCATTCCAACTCTACTGTGGAAAGCGCTATTCCATTGGGCTGGTTACATTGTTCAAATGCCAAATGTATTTTTGCCAAAAAAAAACAATTATTTTATAAAGAACTCATGCATGGCAGTTGCTCAACAAGGTGGTCAGAAAAAAAAAGTGATACCAGGACACTCTCAAGATATTGCTTATATATCAATTGTATGACATGGGAGATATTGGCATAGGACAACCCAGCATGGTGTGTCCTCATCAGAGAAGGCGCTGTGTTCTATGTGTTCTATGAGCAAAGCAGAACTGAATTAGCCCAAAATTAACATGAGAAGCCTCCCAAATATTGATATGGACTATTTGTGTTTTACCTGTGGCAGGGAATTTTGAACTCATCTTGGTCTGATCGCCCACAATTGGACACTCTGTAACTTGACTCTAACATAGAGATATCATTTTGGTCTTCTTTGAGAACAAAGAACAACAATTGACCAGCTTCCATTTGCCCAATTTTAATTTTTCCTACTTAATAGTATTTTTCCAATTACATATACAAATAGTTTTCAAAATTCATTTTTGCAAGACTGAGTTCCAATTTTTTTTCTTCAATGAATGTTTGTGCCTCTCTTTCTATTTAGCCAATTCTGCTTTTTAAGGCACTCTTCTTTTCTTTGGTTTTTTGTATTTCCTTCATCATTTAGCCCAGTCTGGCTTTTTTTCTGGTATTAGTTTCTTCAGTAATTTTTGTGTCTTTGCCAAATTGTTGGCTTGTTTTTGATTATTTTTGGCATCATTTTCTTTTCTCCTCCCATTTTTTCCTCTACCTTTCTTACTTGATTTTCAAAATCCTTTTTGAGCCCTTTCATGGCCTGAAACCAATTCATATTTTTTGGATACTTTGGACACAGGAACTTTGATTTTTTTATCCTCTGAGTGTGTGTTTTGATTTTCCTTGTAACCATAGTAATTTTCTATTGTCAGAATTGTTTTCTGTTGCTTGCTCATTTTCCCCAGATTATTGTTTTATTTTTTAAATTCTTATTAAAATAGGATTCTGTGATCAACAGGATGATTTCAGAAAGGCCTGGAGAGACTTACATGAACTGATCTGAGTGAAATGAGCAGGACCAGGAGATCATTATATACTTCAACAACAACATTATATGATGATCAATTCTGATGGACAAGGCCTTCTCCAATAATGAGATGAACCAAATCAGTTCTAATAGAGCAGTAATGAACTAAACCAGCTACACCCAGCAAAAGAACTCTTGGAGATGACTATGAACCACTACATAGAATTCCCAATCCCTCTATTTTTTTCTGTCTACATTTTTTATTTCTTTCTCAGGCTAATTGTACACCATTTCAAAGTCTGATTCTTTTTGTACAGCAAAATAACTGTTTGGACATGTACATATATATATATATATATATATATATATATATATATATATGTACATGTCCAAACAGTTATTTTGCTGTACAAAAAGAATATATATATATATATATATATATATATATATATATATATATATATATATATATATATATTGTATTTAACTTATACTTTAATATATTTAATATGTATTGGTCAACCTGCCATCTGGGGGAAGGGGGGGGGGGGAAGGAGGGGAAAAGTTGAAACAAAAGGCTCTGCAATTGTCAAGGCTGGAAAATTACCTATGCATAAAATTTTTGTGAAAATTAATTTAATTAATTAATTTTTAAAATTAAGAAAAATAAAGTAGGATTCTGCTTCCAGAGTGAAAGGAGCACTCTCCCAAGCTTCAGGAGTTTTGTGCAACTATTTTCAGAGATACTTCTTGGAACGTGAAGTTTTTCCCAGGTGATATGATCAAAAAAAGATGTGCTTATTATTTTCCTATACTATGATCCGTGCTCTAATCTATGAGTGACCACAAACCTGGAACCATGAAGATACTGTTCCATTGTGGCCAGTAACACTGTGCACTTGTGATTTTACTTTGCCTGGGACTGCCACCCAGGACTTTGACCTGGATCTAAGTAGGACAAAACAATAGAGGCCTGCCTAGGTGTGAATAAAGAGATTTCCTTCTGATCAGTTATTTGAGCCTATTTGGTCAGTGGGCTGAGCAAATCAGTCATCCCCGTTTTCTGGGGCCCAGTCTCTGCTGCACAGTCTGTGCTGGACTGTGCTCCAATCTTACCCTGATGTAAAAGACTTTTCCTGCCAATCTCCTAAGTTCTCTTGGGCTGGAAAATTGTTTTACTTTGTCTTTTTTGGGCTGTGCTATTTAGAATTTGTTTAGAGTCATTATTTTAAAATACTTGTAGGCGTTTGGGAGAAAGCTCAGGCATGTCCCTGCCTTAACTCTGCCACTTTGTCTCCACCCTTTACCAAAAATCACTAAAGTATTAAGAACAGAAATCAAGTAGAAGTGCTAACCCAGGGCATAAAAGCAGAGTAACTGGTTCCTTTTTCCCTCTATATTTCACCACTAAAATTTCACATAATTCTCTCTTACAGCATGCTTTGATTTTGTCAAACAATTGACTGGTCACAGAATGCACCAGGACCTGTTTCTACTGAGAACAGGCTGGTGATAACCTAGCCAGGACCAGAAATGAAGAAGTTCTATGATGAATTCAAAGTATACACAATTATCGCAGGAGAAGTAGAAACTCCTTGTCCAAAGCTGATCTAATCATAGAATCAGTTCTTCAACCATCCCATTCTCCTGGGAATTATTTTGTCCAGGAATGAGTCAGGAATGCTCTCTACCATCTGGGTCAGCTGTGGACTGGGCTTGGGTTCCAGAGACTAGGCCAAAACTGGGGTGGTCAGAAGAATTAAGCCAATGAGGGAGAGAGTCTCAATGATGAATTTAGAGTAGAAAGAGGTCTTAGAAATCAATGAAATGAACCTTCTCATTTCACAGAAGACAAGACTAAGATGATGAATAAAATAAAGGTTAGATGAAGCTGTTGGGTGGACTAACATGTGCAGAGGTTCTCAAACCACTGCCTGTGGGCCAGATGTGGCCCGCTGAGGATGTTTATGTGGCCCACTGGGTTATAGCAAATGGGCTGAGGGGCGGAGACAGAGTGTGAGCTTTTGTTTTTATTATAGTCCGGCCCTCCAACAGTCTGAGGGACAGTGAACTGGCTCCCTATTTAAAAAGTTTGAGGACCACTACTGTAGAGTTTCAGATTCTGACTCAGGAAACTTGAGTTCTAATCTTGCCTCAGATGTTTACTAGTTGTGTGATCCTGGGAACAAATCACTTTACCTCTGTGAATCTCAATTTCCTAATCTATAAAATGAGCATTAAAACAACCCCTATGTCCTATAGCTATCATGTGAATAAGAATGAGATATTATTTGTAAAGCAATGGCAGGATTTCAGTGCCACGTTTAAGAATGCTGCAAGAAAAATGAAGAGGTTTTGTGCACTGGTAGTACCATAGCTGCCCCTGCTGCTGAGTAGGATTTTGAATGGAAACCCTCAATTAAAATATACCCACTTGCATGTTTTTGGGGTATGAACAGGCTGTTTCTTTGGGGTAGAGTAACAATGAACATATGATTGGATTTGAAATTAGAAGACCTGGATATGAATACAATTCTGTCAATGATGTGACTATGGGAAGGTTACTCAGGTACTGACATATATCAGAGTTCGTTCCCAATGTGTACTGTTGCTGTTGCTACTGCTGTTATCCCCAAGCTTCAGTTTGCTTATCTTCAAAATGAAGAAATTGGATTGCAGGATCCCTAAGGTCCTTTTCAAGTGAAAAGAAAAAAAGAAAAATCCCAACCTCTTGAAGATGTTGTAAGGTAAGTCCATTGCATAGTGGAGAGTGATGGATAAATGTCAGCTGCTGGTATTGTTTCAGAGTGTTATCTTTGTATCAAAGGCTTCTTGACCCTTTTGATCAGGGTTCTGGGACCCTGTAGAAAGCCTTTCACCCACTAGACTTATTGCCCCCAGCCCAGATAGAATTTCACTGTGTACCACTTCCCCAAAGAAAGCCACTAGCTCCTCTGAGAAGCATTTAGGCTCAAAATGGTTCTAAACCAAAGGCTTTGATTTACACCATAAGACAGAGAAAATGCTTTCCTTTGAATCAAAACGAGAGACAAATGTTCTTTCGGCCTCCCTTAGTTTTAGAGTGGTTTGTTGTTATTTATTCTCGAAGACAACTTTAACATCAGAGAGGTGGGGCCATACATGTAGGATTTAAGTGAGGGAGGTTGTGCAAAGTCATCAGCCTCATTTTCTCCTCCAGAGACATCTAGTTCCAGTGACTAGATGGAGATCAGGGTGACTGAGATGGCTCTGG
Source organism: Sminthopsis crassicaudata (assembly GCF_048593235.1). Lineage (NCBI taxonomy): Eukaryota > Metazoa > Chordata > Mammalia > Dasyuromorphia > Dasyuridae > Sminthopsis > Sminthopsis crassicaudata. The sequence goes on along the minus strand of NC_133620.1, from coordinate 471,642,362 downwards.
ATGCAATAGAAAACCTTGGCCCTTTTAAGTTAAGGTCTTTCCCAGATCTCATTTTGATTGAGGCAACTGCCTGTAAATGACTAAGACTAAGTAAGAAATGAGTCAAAGAATGCCCTTTTTTATCTAGTCATAAAAGGGATTCAATCTGGGATGAGGTAGTCTAGCTCTACCTTGCCTCTGACCTTTGCTCTCTGTAGGCATTGATCTTCCTACTGTTCTGTCTTCAGTTCCAATGCTCCATGACACTTGGGCCCCTTCTGATGTTACCAGTGCCAGAAAACAGCCCAGGTACCAGCTATCCATGGCATCCTCTCTTATGGTGGCAAGAGTTGCATCCATTGCAGAATCATGGTCTGAGAGCTAGACAGGACTTTGAAAACCAGTTAGTCCAGCTCCCTCCTCTTAAAGATAAGGAAGTTAGGTCCAGAGTTTAAGAGATTTAAGAATAAGTGACAGAGTCAGAATTTGAACCCAAATGGGGTCTTTGATTGCACATCCAGCGTCTTTCTTAAATGCCTTTACTAGTAAATCCTAGGAATATAACTTTCATGTTGGAAAGGACTACAGAGACACCTAGTCTGGTCTAATGCCCCAGTTACCGAGGAGGACATTGAGGCTCATGGATATGAATAGACTTGTCCAACATTCACATGTAACAAGACTTTGAGGCAGGAATTGAGCCCATGCAGAGTCTTTCCACTGTCTTGGACTTTAGAAGTCACTCAGTTCAACCCCTTCATTTTACAGACAACAATAGCCAGTCTACACATAGCAATGTAAGGTTTGCCACATGTAATAACATATGTTGTTGCATTTGATGCTCACAGTAACCTATGAGTTAGGTACTATTATTAATCCCATTTTACAGATGAGGAAACTGAGACTTGTGAGATGAAGTTACTAACTCAAGATCACAGACTAATGTCAGAATTGGGATATGAACTCAGATTTTTGTCTCTAGAACTCATATCTTTAGTTGGACTGGGAATTCTTCATTGTTGTAGATTTGTATTAAGCTTTATAACTCTAGCAAAGATGCTCCTCCCCCAGTACTAAATCTTTATGGCATTTTTGTGAGCCATAATTATTTTATTTTTCCTTCTGAAAGGAACAAAGTAAGACACTGTGTTCTGAACAATAACCTTGGAACAGTAGCCCTGCTCCCTGAAGAAAACGCTTTGCAGCTGCAGGCCCCTGGAACAAGCCATTTTGGTTTCTCTGTGGGTCAGCCCTCACCTCCAAGACTTGCATTCCAATCGTGCTCTGGGCCAGATTCAGCCAGCCAGCCATTGTCTGGTCTGGAAGCTCAAGTCATCATTGAATGGATGCCCTAATACTTTACAGTTAGCAAATGGCCTGCTCAGAGCCACCTCAGTGGCCCAGCAGAAATGGATCAGCCACCCTGTAGCTTCAAGATCAGTGAAAAATCAGGCTGCTAATGAGGTACAAACATGAATGTAGTCTTTCCCTTGCATCTCAGTAGCAAGTTATTTGATAAAAACATTTGGCCAACATTTATAATATTAGAAGCCTTTCCTCTACCAATGAGCCCATTTTGGGGGAGATGGATTGACCAGAGAGTTAAGCTAATTAAAAACACATTTGGAAATAATCTGGGCAGGTTCCCAAATGACAAAGGCAGAAGAATTTCAAAATCAAACCAACCACTGCACGCATAATTCCTTCCATCGGAGCAGGTTGGGAGGGCCTCCTTCTCTCTGCTGGGCCGGGCCAACACATCTGAGTGGGGTTGAGCCAAAGGTTAGTGGCTTAGTTTTTTAGGGGTGAGGTGAGTTCATTCCTGTCTCTGAAGCTGAAGACAAGAGCAAAATACAGAGCTGACCTCTTCACTATTGTGACTCCTTTCTTATTCAATTTCTGAAAAATTTTAAGTGTTCATATTAAAAGTGGATTCAACTTAATCTAATGCAGACCAATGAATATTTATTAACACTCTGTACAAAAGATGTGATAAACATTGCAGAAAGTCCAACGTCCCTTCAATATAAAGAATATTCTCATCACTAGAGTTGTTCACAAATGAAAGTCGCTTTCCATCAGTGGAAGTGTTCAAACAGATGACAAGGTATCCGGGTTGTCTGAATAAAAGATTGGGATAGTTGGAAAGGAACTTAAAAGGCACATAATCCACCCTATTATTGCATTACAGGAATTTCTTTGCAATATCACCAGTTGATGAACTGACTCTGGAACTCACTATCTACATGTAATCGTTAGTTCTTCTAAATTCATTCTCCCAATAGCTTCTACCCATTGGTATTTATTCTAGGCTCTCTTGGGAATCTTCTAAGATCTCTTCCAGCTTTAGGTCTATGGTTGGACAATGCAGAACCAACTGAAACAAACAAACAAAAAAGGCCTTATTCCTATCCCACCACATTTGGTCTGTGATATTTTTGAAATTCAGTGTTTTCAAAAAAGAAACTGGGGCTCGATAATTTTATTCAGAAATAAGACATCCCTCCCTCAAGGAAAAGACAATCATTTTTCCAAGAAACCAAATGAATGCCGATTTTGCCAAGTGGAAACCCCTCTTTAATTTAAAACTCCGTGTCCCTTAGTGGTTTGTCCTTTCTGGGTGCCATCAGTAAGAATGCTGTTTACAGGCCCAGAGCATAATGACTCATAGAGGAAAGCCTGAAGTCCTCAAACCAGCTGTCTGAATTATCAGCCAAGAACTGCCTGAAAGCATGTGCTTCTCCCTTTAGCATCTGGATTCTGAGGCAGAACATATTTGAATGATAAGCAATAAGAGCAATTGAAAGTAATTAGATTCAAAAACTTTGAACGAACCATGAGCCTTTTCCAGGGAGGAGCTGAAGTCTCCCAAATCATAGGACTGTGAGCTTTGGGAATTCAAAGGGACTTTTAGAGGTTATTGAGCTCAACCCCTTCCTCTTTTCTAGGGGAAAAGAAACTCAGACTTCTTTCCAATGGAAGGAGTTACCTCCTGTTTTGCTCTGAGGTCTAGTTCACTGATAGCTTGGCATGAGGACTTCCTCTGGGAGCATCCCTTTCTTTTTATTTGATGAAATGAGGCAGGAGGGCCTGGATTGCACTTTTACCTCCAACACCTTCATCACCACTATTTGTTCCACTCAGAAACAAATCACTTTACTCCTTGGTGGGCCCAGGAAGTTCTTCAAACTGTGATGTGATCACAGATGAGTTACCTCTCTGCCTCAGTGAAGAGAGTATCTACCTCAAGGAATTTCGATAAAATTTCAGACCTGGACCAAAAATAGAGGTAGAGAGGAGAAACATAATGGAACTACTTACTATTTTTATGAGGAAGCTCTTTGTAAATCTTAAAGGAGACAGAAATTTGAGTTATTATTAATACCCTATCATCACAGGAAGCATGAAGGTATACAGGTAAGAAGTGATGAATTTGGAGTCAAAGATCCTGAATTCAAATTCTTTCTCTGCTTCAAATTCCATGTATAGCCTTAAAACAAGTGACTCAGTTTCCTCATCAGTAAAGTAAGGGGTTGGTTTAGCTGACCTCAGAGTTCTCTTGTGGGTCTATATCACTGATCTTGTGAATCCATCATAGAAGATTTTTTCTTTTGAGTCAAAGTGGTGCCACTTGATTGGTCCTCCCATCTCTTCTTGGATTGGTACAAGCTAATGGGAGATTATATAGAAGAAAGAAAATTATCCTGTCCCCAATTCCATCCTTCTTTATCCAAACTTGTCATCAAGAAGGATTTGATCTAGCTCAGGAAAAAATGGTAAGAAGCTGGGTAAGAAGCCTTGTTCCATCACACATGTGGTCAGTTTAGGGAATGACATCTTGTAAAAACCCACTCACGTCTCCCTCCCAATGCATCAGCAGGAAAATATATGAGGTGTGTTGGCCAAATATCAACAATGAGCGGTGCTCAGAATGGAAGGGAAGGTGATGTTTTCTTTGCTTGAAGACCACATCTGCCACGTACATGCTTCCTAAAAGTGAGACATGCTTTGATCTTCATTTTCAAAGCTCACTTGTCTTAGCAATCACCAAAAGTCCACCTGGAATAGAAATGAGAAAGCCAGTTTTCAGGACAAGCTGAAGTGGACAGCGCAGGTCATTCACCTCATGTGGGAGTCCATTGTACCAGGGATGGAAAACTCAGAGGCTGGCTCATTGGAAACTTTGAACCATTAACTCTCAGCTGGAAAGAAACAATCTTTCTGTCTCCAGTCCCCTTGCACTTTCCTTAAAATCTGCAGGCACTCCTCTGGTGAGATTACCAAATTTCATTTGAGGGAAGTGCTCTCTCCACTGAACAGGGAATGCTGCTTATGAGCTAAGGATGGGATGGAAGGAGCTTTGGCAAAGTAATAACCTCAGCCAACTAAGAGGGAACAAGGAAGACTATCTTCTTATAAAAGAGGAGAAAGAACTTAGAAAGACAAGTGAAAAATGCTAATATAGGGTTTCAGAGAAATTTAGACTCATGTCAAACTTTAAAAGATTTCACACACAAAGAGAGAGAGAGAGAGAGAGAGAGAGAGAGAGAGAGAGAGAGAGAGAGAGAGAGAGAGAGAGAGAGAGAGAGAGAGAGAGAAAGAGGGGAGAAAAAGAGAGATGCTACATGTGCCCTACAAGAAGCCTCTTTCCATTCTCACTTAATAGTGGTTCCTTCTTTCCCTAATTTGTTCTATATGCATCATGTTTTTATTTGACATCTTATATAATATTTATATAGCTTTATTTTTCTTTTCATAGTATCTCTCCCATTTGAGTGAGAGCTCCTTAAGGATAAGTACTAGCTTTTTCCTATCTTTGTATTCCCAGTGCTTAATACAATGCCTGATACCCAGTATGTGCTTAATAAATGTTAACCAACTGACCAGTATGGCACAAGTTATATAATGGAACTAAAAGTATTTTTTTTAAAATGTGCTCTCCATAAGTACTGATATTCAATAGCAATGAGAATTGCTATTCTCGTATAAGTACCACGCACTAACCGATTGCACCACTGGAGCTTCCTGAGAATTGTTATTCTCAAAGCTAATATGACATTGAAATCTCCCTAATTATATTTTAGTTTTGATTGTTATTATTAACAAATTAACGAGTGGAAGCTCGAACAGTGGATATAGTCAACATCAAAGAGGAAGATGAAGGATCATACCTTACCTTTGAAACATTCTATTTGTGTTACAAGCCTCTCAGTACTCCAGGGCCACCTCTTCAAGGCCAGTGCCTCGAAGGCCTTTTCTTCAAGCTGTAAATCTATGATCTCATGAGCATATATGTAAAGAAGGTACTTATCTACATTGATGAAATTCCAGGTCCAGTCCCTATTTTTTATGCATTAATGGAAGATCGTGGGATGACAATCAGTTACAATTTGACACTTATTTTACTCTTTAAAGCCTTTTTTATATCTATCATCTCATTTTTTAAAAATTCTTCTCCTGCCAAGAAAAGGTTGAACAGCATCCCGATTTCCAGATGAGGAAATAATCAACGTGCATTTGATTAACTGCTCCAATAAAGAACAGATGCTCCTTGAGGATTCCTTTTCTTGTCTCATCAATGCCTGGAATGCACTGGAGTTTAATAAATTCTTGCTGACCCATTGATTGAGATATGACGAGTCCTGTGCAAAGAGCTGAGATCACATATACAAAAATGAGCTATTTCCTCATCTTCAAGAAGGTTCTACTCTATTAGCTCAAAAGAAGATTATATGACTTACCTAACTTCCCACTCTTGGTTAAGGACCAATTCAGGAACAGAACATTAAATGTCCCATGATTTTTCTTAATTAAGTCATCTTTGTTTAGATTTGTAACCTAGACAATCTTTCATAAGACTCACCATGATTTGAGGAGACAATGATAAATCAAAGCAATATTTTTGTATGAAGAAGTGAAGTTGATGAGAGAACTTTAGAATAGAAAACATTCTAGCACTAATATCTGTCTGCCCAGGTTGCATGTACCTTCGGATTCTAATGTTTATTGTGCAACAAGAAAATGATATTCGCACACATGTATTGTACCTAGATTATATTGTAACACATGTAAAATGTATGGTATTGCCTGTCGTCGGGGGGAGGGAATAGAGGGAGGGGGGGTAATTTGGAAAAATGAATACAAGGGATAATATTATAAAATATATATATATATATAATAAAAAAAAGGATAAGGCTTAAAATTATAAGGTGGTCATCTAATAAAGATTTTTCTATCAAAAAAAAAAAAAGAATAGAAAACATTCTTCATTTCTTCTTCAGGACTGACACGTGATTTCCCGTTTTCTTTGGGAAGATACTTCTAGAGAGGGAAAAACACTTCAACAAGTGTAGGTCATGTAAGCAAAAGCAATTTCTCTGATTTCTAGCTTGCCTCTCTAGACACTTTGAGGAAATTGCCTTTGGATGAGATTAGGGTCTTTTTCTTGGTTATTCTGAGCTATCTTGCTTATTTTAAAGTCACTCATGTATATTTTTTTAATCTATAGAAGTTCTGTAATATATAGCCCTTGGGTAGATGAATTTGTTTACTTTTTATTATATGTGACAGTCTTTTGTATAATTAGCTTTTAGATGGGAAGGAAGAAAGTTAGTAAGTGTAAGTTTGATGTATCCTTCCTTTTAAGGAGTGTTGCCCATGAAAGGAAGTAGTTTAATTGTTTCTAAACCTTTTTAAAAATTCATGTCCTTAGACCAGCAGTATTTGGGGCCTGAGGTCAGTCAGATATGATTCTAGTTCAATTATATCCTCTTGCAAAGAAGATCAGAACAGTCAGACTCCTAATCTCTTGTCCCCTGCAGGAAAATGTCAAAATCTTTGAAGATTCCAGAGATGTTTGTTTAAGCTTCTCCACAAGTTGCATCTAGACAACCCATATGGATATCTGCCTCTTACATGGACAGCACATAAATCATATCTCATTTGCTCAGACATAGAATCTCTTCCCTCCTCAAATTCTCATCCTGATATGATGAAGCCGGTTTCATTTTTTTGTTTTTTGATTATTAACTCAACTCAGGCTAGTTTCCCTACCCCCTTCTGCAATAGTAGGATTCTGGGATTCTTGGAAGGAAAGGATGTACTTAAATATAAGCAGTCACTGGATTCTCCTCCCTATCCATTTCTCTTAAGACAGAAACCTCTTAAGATATAAATAAATCATCAATTTTTCCCTAAATGTATTTTCTTTAAATTTCCAATGTTGATCATCCCTTGAGTAACAATTTTATTTAATTTTATAAAGAGACAGTATATACTTTATTTATTTATTCATATATTTTTGTTGTTGAGTAATAAAGTCCATCTGACTCTTATCAATCCCATTTGGGGTTTTCTTGGCAAAGAAACTCAAGTGGTTTACTATTTTATCTTTTCTAGCTCAATATAAAGAAAGAAAGGTCAATTAGGGAGAGTGGTATTTAGAATTAAAATACCTGGGTTCAAATTCTTCCCTCAACATTTATTAGTTTTATGTCCTTCAGCAAATTATTTAACTAGTCTGAATATCAGTTCTCTGATCTGTAAAATGGGATATTACCCCATGACCCCTCTCATAGGGGAATTGTGAGGATCAAAGTAGAGAATGCATATGAAAAATTTTGCAAATTTGAAAGTATTGTATAAATGCTAAATATTATTACTAGATATGATTCTTCCACAATACTTTCTCTTCACCATGACCTTTACTGAAGATTATGTATCTGAGTACTTAATCATCCACAATACTAACTTCTGCAGTTTGCTAATTGCTCTTTTTGCATATTTTTGTCTCAAATAAATCTTTGGAATTAAGGATTATGTCATTCCCCACTGATGATAGGTACTACAAGACTGGACACAGACATCATTTATACTTGTGATTTCATCACAAACTGCAGCCACGATGGTGATTGCCAAAGTTATATACACTAAACATGGTAAATTCACCTTTCATTTAAATAGACAATCACATGCTTTTCTTTTAGTAAAACAACAACACAGATCTTCTGTGATTTAAGACCCTCATTCCCAAAATTTGTTGTTTTTTTTCCCTCAAACCCTTTTCAACAATAACAAAAAAAAAGTTTGAACTTCTCCTTCGGATCATTTGAAATATTACTCACAACATTCTTTTAGGTTTATTCATTAAATATTCCAAATAACTATAAGAGCTTTGTTTCCCAATGTTCAAAATTAAAGTAAATTTATATTACTTATTATTATAAAATATAAACTTTTATTTTATAGCTATAGTTATGAAAGTATAAAATATACAATTCTAATTATAAAATAATTGCAAATATTTTATATGTGGCATTTTGAAAGAATTGAAAGAAATAATCTAGCAATGCTTTGTGTGCTTATTATTTGCAAGATTGTTAAATTTCTCTGTTTTATAAATTGTCTTCAATAAGAATCATAGCATTATGGAAGAGATTACTACTTAGAAGATGTTTGATATAATAATTATACATAAATTTAATTTTGAAGTTGGAATTTTTTATTTGAATAAAGATTTGCAATAATTGGATAAACTTAAGATGAACACAGTCTTTAATCTCATTCTTTATTGGGTTAATTTCTTCATTTTGATTTAAAACAGGAATAAAATGAAAACGCTTTCTCCCACATATATGTGATGGAAAATGACAGGCAAATTTTACAACTTCTCTGAGAAATGGAAATCCTTATGAATGATCAGTGAAATTTAATCATGTGATGATATAAAATATTTACTTTTAATAGCTACTGACAAGCATTGTGTTAAGTAATAGATTTAGAGTTCAATTGCATCTTTTGTTTCATTTTTAAGAATATTTGATATTTCTATACACCCATATGTGATATATATATATATATATGTGTGTGTGTGTGTGTGTGTGTGTGTGTGTCGTGTTCATTGATGTATATGTGTGTATGCTACCTTTTGGAAGGAAAGGAGCCTTTAACACATGACATTCTTCCCTTCTACCACTGGCACACAATCTATACTCTCACAGAAATTCTACTGACTAACCAGTGTTGTCAATCAGTTTATTTGAAAATTACCTAGATTAATAATATGTGGAGGATGAATTTAAATTGGTAAGCAACCTTAATATTTGAATGAGAGGCACTACAAAATTTATTTCTGTAGAATATTTTCATGGTCCCTGATGGTTCTAATATGGCTTAAAATACTCATGCCTAGATATCATGTTTTTCAAAAAGTCCTATATTTGTACGACAAATGTTTATGACTTCTTAAATGAGTACGATTATAATGTAACTAAAGGAAATAAGAAATCTGCTCTGGTACAGCATACAGAATGCAAATGAGTGTGCACATGTGTCTGATCATCCATTCAGAATCAGTTTTCACTGGAATACCAAGTCTTTGTGATAGTTTGGAAACAATTTGATGACAGGTTGAGAAATTTCAAAAACATGTTAAATTTAGTAGTGGTCAAAGTTTGATGTAATCACTGAATGAACATCAAAACACAATCATGACTATTTCATATCACTGCAGAAACAAACCTATAATGCTTCAAACATGCATGTGTTTATTGCCACTGAAGAAAAATATATTTGTAACATAATTGGACATTTACTGTTTAAATTGCAATTAGATAATATTTAGTGCAAATCTTTTGAACTATTTTTTAAAAGCCCTCAGGGATTCCCAAACTACCAACTGAGGACTACTGATATAGGCTGATATTCATTTAAAAAAAAAAAGCTTTATTGACATTTCAAGTCTTGTCAGGGAAAGTTGTATGAGAGTTATATGATTTGACTCATATTTTAAAAATTAAAGATCTCTGTCAAATAAGCAAGCTCTGCTTAGGGACAATTCTTCACCAGAATATGTAGCATATGAAGGGAAAAATTGAGGAGCAGTGAATTTGGAAGCTGACTTTGAGATTAGATAATTCATTGCATTCATGGAAAGAGAATGACATTTTGCTTCAAACCTGATTGAAGATGACTTTTCATTTATTCTGAGATAGGACCAGATAGATAGATATATGGAGTCACCCGTGTCAAAATAGGAAAAAATATAAGGCACATCTCTTTTTCCTTCCATAATTAATTCATAGGAGCACTGAACCAAAATAACTTAGAGGTCACATAGTCTAGCTACTTCATTATTGGGTTGCTCAGTGGACAGATTACTAGATCTAAAGTCAGATAGACTCATCTTTCTGATTTCAAATTTGATCTTGAAAAGTTTTTAGCTCTGTGACTCTGGGTTCCTTTTGCCTCAATTTCTTCATCTGTTAAAATGAGCTTGAGAAGGAAATGGCAAACCACTTCAATATCTTTGCCAATAAATCCCAAATGGAGTCACAAAGACATGATTTAAATGACTGAATGACTACAAATTTCCAGAAAAATAAAATGACTTAACAAAATTCACCCAGGCAAACAAAGTAGGGAGAACTGGTAAAGTCTATGTATTGTTGTATCTGGAAGCAAAATGATTGTATCCAAAAGTCATTCTGATAATCACTGCCATGGGAAGAGAAGAGCTCAATAATAATTAGAAGAAAGAAGTATGATATGGACCCTTCGACCCTAATTCAATAAGAAAGATGAGCTAAAAGGCAATTAAAAATTTATGTCCAATTTATTAGCTAATAAAGAAAGAGATGCAATGTGACAGAGCAGAAAGAGTCTTGGATTTGGAGGCGGAAGATATGAAATCCACATCACTTTGTCACTTACTATCTCTGAGACTGAGCAAACCACTGAACTTCTCTGGATCTCAATTTCCTTATGTGTAAAATGACTGGTTTGGACATAAATTTTTAATAATTAGCTATATCAGTGACATGCTACCAGAGATCTCTATATTGACATGAACACATTAATAAACACTGTTAGGATATAATCATTCTGCCAATTACAAATTCACCTAAGTCTATTATCATCCAGCTCAAATGGCTCCATCTTTTCAATTCAATTCAGCAACCATTGATTACACACTCTCACTATATCCCAGCTAAAATTCTACCCTTTACCAAAAAGAAAACAAAATCTTTTCCTACTTCCCCTTAATGCCAATGCCTTCTCACCTTTGATTATCTCCTTTCTTGTCTATATCATTTGTATAAAACTGTTCTTTGTTTTTTCCCATTAGATCATGAGCTCAATGGAGAATTTTTTTTTGTTTTTTTCAGCCCTCAGTATAGTACTTGGCACCCAATAAATGCTTATTAACTTGATTATAAGGTATTGTAGTGAGAGAAACTATATCAAATGCATTAATAAAATCAAGATGGTTTTAATTTCTTCCTGATCTATATGTTTATTAACTTCATTAAAAAAAGAAAGGAGCTTCTTCTAGCATGACATGTTCTTAGTGTGCCCCAGAAGGTTCCTCGTGATTCCCTTTGTTGTTGTTTTTTTAAGAATATCAGTGCTCATAAAACATTTCTTTAATAATCAATCCCAGAATTTTTCAAGGAACAAATGTTAAACTCATTATAATTTCTGGAATCCATCTTCCCATTACAAAAAAAGTAGAACAATATTTGTTTATCTGTAGTCTTCTGCCATCTCTTCTGTTCTCTACAATTTTTCAAAATGGATCAACCATTACATCTGTGAGCTCTTATAGTCTCTTGGGGGTGTAATCATCCAAGTCTGAAAACTTGAATCTTTTAGGGTAGTTACCTGTATTAGTCTTCAATTTCCTCTTGGCTGTGCTTGTCCTATCTGTACAATATGAAAATCATTCTCTTTGACAGAGAAAATGAAAGATAAATAGGATCTGAGTAGGATCTGCCTTTATTCTCTGTATTGTCTGTCATCATTCCACCACCTGCCTTAAGCAATGGCCTATACCTTGCCTCGTTCTTCTGGCTTTAACATGACTTTAAAATATTCATCCTGCCTTCCTTAACATTTGTTGAACCCTCATCTTACTCAGGGTATTAGTCTTGCAGACAATTTTCTTCCTACCTTGTATTCATCCTCTGTTACTTTTCCATATTTCCATCTTTTGTAAAACTGAATTGAAAAAAAAAATTGAATCTCAAAGTCTCTCTAACTGAACAGAACAAATCCATTTATCCATAAGATGAAGAAGCAAGGAAGGCAGCTAAGGTGATCAATGCTATGAAAAAAATTTCTCTGGATATCAATTTCTGCATCTGTAAAATGAAAGAAGGAATAGACCAGAGGCTCTCTAAAGTCCCTACTAGCTTTAAATCTTATGATTCTATGACATCTAAGTTCATCCTAGGGAAACTCATATTAATGTCTTTAGCTTCCTTCCCTGCTTCTTCCCCATTAGGATAAATGCTGAGTTAGAGTCCTGCTGAGTTAGAGTCTTTGAGATAATCTTAAGAGGAATCTCTTGAGTAATCTTTTGTTTAAGTTTCTGAATTCATGTATCCTGGCTCTCTCATCTTTTTGGATTCTTCCTTCCAAAAGCTTCCTACTTGTTTGATCATATTCTATAATATCAAACTGTAAGGTACCTTAAGGATCGTCTAGTCCAAATTTCTCGGCAAACTTTAAAGTGGGACATAAATGCTAATTTGATGGTAATGATGATGACAATGACAATGACAATGACGATGATGAGAATGACAATGACAATAATGATGATGAAGATGAGGATGATAGAGGGGATGGTGGGGGTAATAATGATGATGATGATGGAAGAGAAAGAAGAGGAAACCAAGAAGAAGCGATTTGACTAGAGTCACATAGATGGCAAATTGGCAGAGTCAGGAGTCAAACCTAGGACATAGATTCCAAATCTAATGTGCTTTCCTTGGATCGCTTTTAAACCAAAACAAAATGCACCCATATCAAAGCCTGAGACAAATTGCCCGCATACAAAGTAGAATTGTTTGCATTTTCCATGTGATTCCATTTAGTCATCACTCAGTCACCATGTTCTGCCAGCCCCTAACCCACGTGTGCTTCCAGCTACTTCAAGAGTAAAGGTTTTCACAGCCCCAGTGTTTTGTCTTCCTGTAACTCATTAGGCATTTCCCTGTGCCCTATGACAAATGCTGCCCTCAACCAGGAATTTTATGTTGTCTTTGCATGGTGCCATGAGACTTGGGACAATCAAGCTAACAAGTCTGAGGTTTGAATGTTTTTGTCTTATTATTATTCGTTCAGGTCATTTGAAAATCCTTGGACAGGTTATTAAAAGGATGCTGAAAAATGGAAACATGACTGCTCTCCATTATTGGTTTATTATAGCCAGATGTTGTGTATTTCAGGGATCCCAGAGGACTATTAGGAGTGTTGGAAGCTGAAACCTGGTTGCTCATAGCATGAATGGTGCCTCTTTTCCTCATTTACTGCATGTAAACTCCTGATTCTTAAGTCAAACATCAGGTCTCCATAAAGTTAGCATTTCTTATTGGATAGTTGATGCAAGGATGGGGGCAGAGTAAAGTCAGAGCTACCGTCTGGAAACACTGGACAGAAAACAGGAAGGTGTTTGGTGTGTGGGTGTTCGCACATGCCTGCCTGCATTTTAATATGTGCAAAACCCGTTTGGAAAGGAAAGAGAATATTTTGGAAGCTTTAAGGAAATAAATTAGCATGGTGTGACTCTTGAAGGATGATTTTACTTTTGAAAAAAAGAAGAAAAACACTGGGGAAAATGACCAAGAATAAAGTCTAACCAGGTTTTTGAGGGGTTCTTGTTTTTCTTTCCAAAGTCAACACAATTCTTCTCAAAGGCAATCTCTCTCTCACTACATTCACGCGTCATTTTGCTGGGAATTCATCAAAAGACTCATAAGAGAGTAGCTCAAGGATTGTACGCTTTCATTCAAAAAAATGAAACTGAGAGACAGAAAGAACCCACAGAAGAGAAGCTTCAGAGTGAATGACCTGAACGCAAGGCCCCTTCTTGGAGCCTGAATCCATATATGTCAGGCTGTCAACTCTCAGGACCTGTTCAAAATACCTTCACTGTCAAGTTTGTGGATATAGTCATTAGACACACCAGGACACATTTGGGTAGAAAGAAAAGGAGGGGAACAAAGGGAATTCCATTTAAAAATCTGGCACTTTTCAGAAAAAAAATAGCACCTCATCATCTCAATTCTTCCAAGGGACTGTCTAGGGGCTTTGTGCCAAATATGTTGACCTGGGGCATGTAGTCCCTTAAAGCAATGGAATTGCCATTTGAGTTTAATAACCTCTGGGAAATGGGTAGCCTAGCTGCCCAGAGCAAGCAAATTCTTTGATGACTCAGTCCCATCACTCACTAACTCTGTTTTACCAAGGGCAAAGAGTGAGCTAACTTCCCAACCCTTCAGCTTCCTGAAATCCCATGAGCTGCTCCTTCCTTTTGTCTGACCACACAAAAATGCTCACCCCCTGATCTCACCATCCCTTAAGAGTATTCTATTGTCTTAATCAAAAACTCTGCCATAACTCCATCTGAATATTACCCAATATCATCCATTTTCTCCATGTGTTTCACTCCTCTTAAACCTTCTTCTTGTCTATCCCAAACACTGTTCTATCTATACCCCTCTTTGCTCTCTGTTCAATCTCTATCTTATAACTAACCTGTGGAACACTAAACCATTCACTGCTCTCTTCTTCCTCAATTCTTTATCTTCCTGCTGAACCTTATAACCTTCTTCTCTTACTCACGTGCTACTGAACAGGCCTGTTCAATCAGACTGATTGCATGCACTATAAATTCATGGTACCCAACTTTACCTGGGCATTCACTGAAGCCAAATAATCCTTTTATTCATCCCTGATTCCCTCTTAGCTCAAAGTCCCAAATCTATCCAAGAAACTGCTCTGAATCTCTAGTCTGCATGTGTGTGGTTTTAAATCAAACAAACAAGCAAACATTGAGTGTGTACTATGTACCAAGCATTGTATAGTTATTGGGAAGTAAATACTGAAGTGAAATAGCCCTGTCTTCAAAGAACTTACATTCTGTGGAGATGATTACATATATATGGACATAAGCAGAAAACAAAATGAAATCCAAAGTAATCATGGAAGAGCAAAGGCTTCATCACAGAAGATGGTTCTTGAAGTGAATCTTGAAGGAAACCAAAAATTCTAATAGGCAAAGGTGAGAAAACACTCCAGGTCTAGAAACAAGCCAAAGTCTTGGAGACAGGAAGTGAAGTGTTAGACGGGAGGAAAAGCAAATAAGGCACAAAGCTGGTTCCAAGATTATGTGAAGGAAACTTGGGTGTATAAAGGATAGAAAGGTGGGTAAAGCCAGATTATGAAGTGGTTTAAATGCCAAGTAGAAGAATTTTAATTTGGTTACAGGGATAAGAGGAAGCTCATGTTGACTAGAGGAGTGGTCAGATCTAAATTTTTGGAAAGTAATTATTTTAGTTTAGTAGAAGATGCATTGGAACAGGGAGATGAGATGAAGATCTATTAGTAGATCAATTAGTCTAAGTGGCAATGGTAGGGTAGTGGTTGTGTCAGTACAAAGAAGGGGACAAAAAAGTGAGAGACAAATAAAAATAGAAGATTTAGCAACTGATTGAATATGGTGAGCAAGAATGAAAAGTCAAAACTTGCTATTTGCTGCATAACTAGAAAGATGTGATACCTGCCATAGTAATAGGGAAGTTGAGAAGAGGTATGGAGAGGAGACAGTGAATTGAGGATGGGGGGAAGATGGTAAATTCTTGGAAGAAAAATATTTACTGGGAAAATTCTTTGCAAAAAAATATTTCTGATAAATATGTGATATCTAAGATCTATGGGGTACTGAAATAAGAACAATTCCCTCAATAAATAGTCAAAGGATATGAACAAGCTATTTTTTCAAAGACAAAATTAAAACTATAAACAACCACGTGGAAAATGCTTCAAATCGCTTCTAATTAGAAATTTCTACATTAAAGCAACTCATGCTTATCAGATTGTCATAGATTATAAAAATTAAGAAGTGACAATTTTTGAAAGAACGATGGAAAAACAGGCATGAAATTGGTTGAATTGTGAACTCATCTGGTCATTCTGGAAAGCGTTTTGGAGCAAAATCCCCAAAGTCCCTAAATTATGCCTAGACTTAACCTAACCCATCTATATCACTACTAGGTCTACACCCATAAAAAGATCAAGAAAAAGAACTCACAGGCACAAAAATGTTTATAGTAATTAACTCTATTGTAGTAAATTACTGGAAATCGAATGGGTGCCTAACAATTGCAAAGGGACTGAACAAATTATGATACATAAATACAATGTCATGTTATAATTCAACATAAACAATGGTGAAAGGAAACTTGGAAAGACTTCTATGAAGTGTGGTGGAATGAAATGAACAGAATGGAGAGGAAAAGCAATAAAATAGGTGGAAAGAAAAATAAATGTTAAAGATTTGAGTACTCTGATTAATGGAATAATCAACTATGAATTCAAAAAAACTAAAAATGAAGCATATGACCCATCTCTTGTCAAAGAAATGACAGAGTAGAGACACAGAATTAACCATAAACTTGTTTTGATTGACTCCTTAATTTGTTATAAAGGATAATTTTTCCTTTTGGGGGGAAGAAGGTAGTGGGGAGACAGATGTTAATGATAATGATACTGAAAATAATGAAAAAAGAAACATGATAATGAATCATCAAAAAAGTCAGAAGGGGAATGTAGGAACAATAAAAATAAATGTAAGCTATGTTATAACAAAAAAAAACCCCAAGATGGATATAGATGGAAAACTACACGTACACAATAGAAGCTCAGTTTCACATAGAATTGGATATTAAAATGCTCATGTCTTTGAAAGTTTTCTTTAAAAAAAGAAAATATAATGAATACTATTGGGGAAATTTTGAGATTCCTATAGAACACTAAAAGCAAAATCTGTTTGAAGATTGAGTCTTTTCCTCATGAATTACTTAGAATAGTCTTAATTTTTCAGTTTTCTTTTTCACAAATAAAGTTTAACTTTGTTAAGGAATTGATTCTTGGACTGAATCTAATCTTTTGTTCATTGACCTTATATAGCTCCTATGCTGTATCCTTTTCAGGAATCTCTGCTAATCCAGTTTCCTAAGTTCTTATGCCCTTAATGACAAGATTTATTCCTTATCAACAAATTTAACACAAATGTGCTCTTCCTTGAGCTCTTGATTTAATTCAAGGAAGATTTATTTATTAAGCACCTACTTTGTGCCAGGGATAAAAAAAAAAAATCACACACACACACACACACACACACACACACACACACACACACACACACACACTCTGGAACCCTATCTGCCTTCTAGGAGTTTGTGTTCTAGAGGATTGCTGTTATTCTTCCTTCATCATGAAGAGGACCAATGACAGCAGGAAGGGGAAGTCTTGACTTGCAAATGAATTGGATTTAAGTGTGACAGAGCTGTGTCAAGTCATCAGCCTCACTCTCATTTCCAGGGTCATCAGAGTGCAGAGGAGATAATTAAAAAGAGCATAACTGGAACAGTTAAGGAGCACTGGTGGGATCACAGAGGGCTTCATGGAGATAGTTCCCAAAGAAAGCTTTAAAAGAAGTTGAAGATACTTAGAGAAATAGATGAATGCATTCCAGGCAGAGAAAACAAGATGTACAAAGACATGCAGTCTGGAGATTTAATGTACAATTCAAAGAACCACTAATAAACTAGAATAGCTAGAATAGCTAATGTATAGAAAGGAATAGTTTGGAGCTATATAGACTCATGAAAAATACTCTCATTTTCCTCCACTATCTGTATACCGGGCACACAACCATCACTGAGGAAGAAAAATCATCTTCTTGAGCAATCCTACTATAATAATTTTATTTCAGTTAATTGTCAATCTCTTCTTTCCCTCTTCCCGGTCAGGAGACCACTCATCCCTTGTCCCCAATTTCCTAGTTTTTGCTAAATTAATTAAAACCACCTGGATTTGAAAAAAGCCATTCTTTATCTTTAGAGTTGTCAAGAAGACATCTTCTTCTGTTCGGTTCCTTTCTTTCCCATAAATTAGCTTGTTCCTATATGAACATGACTGTCTTGTTCAACTTAAAAAAAAAAAAAGAACTGGAAGTAATCTGAGAGCTTATATTTATGCTTACTTAACTTAAGGAGAAGTTAAGACTCATGTTCTTGAATTCCTTTGGGAAAGCATTCACCCAATGCTGTTTGCCTCAGTTTCCTTATCTGTCAAGTGAATTGGAAAAGGGAAATGGCAAACCACCACCATATCTCTGCCAAGAAAACTCCAAATGGGGTCACAGAGAGTCAGACATGACTGAACAATAGCAAGAATATTAACTTAAAGTTAGGTTGCCTACATTTCACATCCTGTTGTTTTTACGATCGTTAGAGAAAGGCTGGCAGGCTGGCTAATTCACCCACTTTGGCCACAGATACAGAGACTTAACTAATCCTCAGCTTTGTATGTTGAGAAATTTATTTTTTCCAGGGGCAATGTGGGCTTTGTGACACTTCTCCACACTAACCAATTTCAGAAGTGCTGCCTTTATGTGTCCAAGTGACAATTTATTAACTTACACTGAGTCTTCATCCTCCAAAGATTAAGAAATGGCATATAACCAAGCAGAGCTATTCCAAGGGCAGTTAAGGATGAAACAAAAAGGCCAACAGACAGACAAAAGAAGGAAATGAGCTTAAAAGCTTTTGTAATAAACCCTTCCAAGCAAAAAAATTTAGCAATCCTACTCAGCCTGGAACGTCCCAGTTCTAGATGGCTTTATAGAAAAAAATGTCAATGGCCCTAAAGAAAATAAAGATGGCAGAAACAGTTGGGATGAAAGGAGCATAGATGGAGGAGATATACCATGGCCTGGATACAAGGAATTGAGTGAGAGAAAAGGTGGTCACAACCGTGCTCTACTCTGACCTAGATAAACCAGATGTTCAATTTGCAGTCATATTTTAGGAAGATGAGTCTTTCTGACTTGCAATGGTGGAAAGAAAATCATGGAATACCAGGGGCAACCTATTTTCCCTAATATTGACTATAACGTTATCAGACATAATCAGAGTGATTTTTGTGAAGTTGTTTTTTGAAAATACATTTTTTATTCTTTATTTTAGAAGATGGCTCTCTGGGTGAGATCGGGGGAGAGAAGGGAACAGATATTAGGAAATTAGGAAAACAACATTTACCGATAAAATTCAAAAAGAAATAAAAATAAAAATAATTTAGGTCTAGAAGAAGCCTTATATATGATTTTGTCTAACTTTCTCATTTAATTTTATTTAGGGATAAAGAAACCCCCTATCTCTGTGCAGAGTACAGCTCATTGGTAACTCAGAGCCTTTGAAAGTTGTTTGGGGGCAGGAAGGAGATCATTTATTTACCCAGGAACACACAGCCAGTAGGAGTCAGAAGTGAGTCGGTGAGCTCAGGTTTTCTATCTCCAGGCTTGACTCTTTAGCCCTTAAGTTGTACTCCCTATGGTGGATAGAACAGCCATGATAAGACCTTTGCATTTGGACCCACTTCTCCTGATTTCAGGTTCTGATGGGAACCTGCCTTGAGCTCCCTGTGAGAATCCCTGAGCTGGGCTTGAAAGGGAAGGGATGATTTTATTACCCAAACCCCAATCCCTGTTTGTCCCCTGGGAGTGAAGCCTGTTGGGTCTTTAAGGCCACTGGACAAGAGCCAAGTTTCCTAGCTGTTATAACTAATAAAACACCAAATTCGCCTTGTCTCAGGCATAAAAAAGGAAATATATTCACATTAGGATTCTATTAGGAACCTTCCTCTTCTCAGGAACGGGAGATTCCAAATGTGGAAACCAGAATGTAGCTACCAGGGTCACTCATTGCATTTCTGGTGTCTCCTGGCCTTGGTCTGTGAGCCCTTAATTCTTTGTACAACAAACGGGGTTTCCAACAAAAAATCCAATTTTGAGCCTTCTCCCTTTTCCCACCAATAGTCTTGCTATATTCAGCAACTCATAGATGTAGACCTGGAAGGGCCAATCTCCCCACTTTACAGATGAGAAACTGGAGGCCCAAGGACATGTGACTTGCTAGGGTCATGTAGATAGTATCAAACCCATAAATTAGAACCCAATCAGGCTCTGTATCTCTCAGAGGTGGGATGCTCTCTTGTGGATAATACTTGAGGGGGAGGGCTTCTCCTTCTACAGATGGGATATGAAAGGATGGCACTTAAATTCTCTACCTCTGAAGTCTTGGGATTTAAAACCATTTTTCTTCCTATATTCTATGTTTTAGTAATGGAAGCAACCCCCCACACTCCCATACTAACCCTACACATACACACACACACACACACACACACACACAAATTTTTTTCCTATTCTTAATGCCTACTCCTAATTCTATTCTTAATTCATAGCTTATTGAAGTTAATCCCTAAACTGCTGACCCAGCTCTAGCCAGGCCTGACTTTTATAGAGTTAAAAATAGAAGTTTTTCTAATGGAAACATTTGGAATGGTGTTAATGCTCCATTCTAATGTTCCCAGACCTTTTATCGGCCTAATTCAGGCCTAGCTCTCAGCATCTTGGGCCCCAAGTCCATTAAAAGCTTTTTAATTGGCTCTTCTTGTTTATATCACAGCAAAGCTCTCCTCGGTAAAGATTTTTGTAAATGAAATCTGCTTCTTAGAGGGAAGAATATTTCCATACTGTAAATCAAAGGGATGGGCCTTTTAAAGGGTCTTTGGGTAATATCAGCAAGCCAGGCTTCCCGGCCGAAGGAACACTTCTTCCATAGTGAGCCCAGGTTTTTATCTTCCTGTTTTCACCCAACAACATGTGGCGGAGGAATTGGGATGGGCAGTGAGAAGTGCACATCTGGGCTGAATTCCCCAAGATCTATTATTCACAAGGATAATGACAATATTTCAATTCACACAATAAGATTTATAAAGCATCTAATATTAGTCAGCTCATTGGAGCCTCCAACAACTCCATGAAGTAAATGCTAATCTTATTACCATTCTCCTGAGTAGGAAACTGAGGACAAAATTAAATGACCACCCAGTCTTACAGAGCAGGATTTAAAGCAAGATTGGAACCAGATCCTCCTCACTCCGAGACTAGAATTCTGACCAGTAAGGCAGAAGCAAATCAGTCAATTTAACTATAAGAATTTATTTTTAAAAATTTTGTTAGCATATTATTTTTCTAATTACAAATAAAGATGATTTTTAACATTCATTTTTCTAAGATTTTGAATTCCAGTTTTCTTCTCCCTCTTTCCCTGTTAACAAATGAATATGTTAAAAATGATTCCCTTACTTTCCCCTCCCTAAGAGGGTAAGCAATGTGATATAAGTTATACATATTCATTTGTTAACATAACATTAAATAGATTAAAATTTTAACATTAACATTTAACATATTTTGAGTCATGTTGGGAAATAAAAGTCAGAACAAAAGGAAAAACCATTTTTCTAAGATTTTGAATTCCAATTTTCTTCTCCTTCTTTCCCTTACCTTCCCCTCCCTAAGAGGGTAAGCAATGTGATATAAGTTAAACATACAATCATTTTTAACATATTCATTTGTTAACATAACATTAAATATATTAAAATTTTAACATTAACATATTATTAGTCATGTTGAGAAATAAAAGTCAGAACAAAAGGAAAAACCACACTCACACACACACAAAAAAAAAGATAAAACACCCTGAAAAGTGAAAATAGTCTGTTTTGATCCTCATTCAGTCTCCAGAGTTCTTTCTCTAGATTTGGATGGCATTTTCCAATCAAAGTCTATTGGAACTGTGTTAGATCATACATTGCTTAGAAGAGCTAAGTCTATCATTGATTGTCACACAATACTGTATGCAGTGTTTTCTTAGTTCTGCTCACTTTATGTATCACTTCATGTAAGTCTTTCTGAAATCAGCCTGTTCATTATTTATTATAAAATAATATTATTCTATTCCATTCATATACCATAACTTAATCATCTATTTCCAAATTGATGGGCATCCATTTAATTTCCATCTTATCACCCCAAAAAGAGTTGCAAAAATCTTTTCCAGCAGACATTTATTATGCTTCAGAGAAATCTAGGAAGACACATAAATTGATGCAGTGAAAAGAATTGTATTATGGGTACAAAGACAAAAGGGAAACAGTCCCTGCCCTCGAGGAGTTTATGCCCTAATGGAGGAGATAACAAATACACAATAAATATATGTATGATGTATGCATACACATATGTATATATGTGTATGTATAGATAGAGAGATGATAGAACAACAGATGCACAGACAGACAGATATACACACAGCACACATAAAATGAAATAAAAGTATCTGGGGGGAAAGGATGTACTTTGAGCTGGGAAGATGAGAAAAATTATTATAGAAAAAATGATGTTTGGACTTAGTCTTAAAGAAAATCAGGGGTTTCGAAAAGCAAAGGGTGGGAAAAAGCTTTCCAGACATGGGGACAGTCGGTGTGAAGTATCGTGTGTGTGTGTGTGTGTGTGTGTGTGTGTGTGTGTGTGTGTGTGTGTGTGTATGAGTCCAGTTCCTAGAAAAATCTCCTTTAACTGAAACATAAAGGCAGGTATGGTCCACACGCCAACTTCCTGAGCAAAGGAAGCTCATGACAAAGGCATCTATCTCTATAGGCTGCCGACCTCCTCCTCCTCCTGCACACTTTTTTTCTCTCTGGGTTTTCAGGACCATATATCAACTCTGCCCTTTATCAGCCTCTTTGATGGAAGAGTTTCAGGACAGAAAAATCAGAAAGATGTATATGAAATGACAAAATGTTAATTCCACTTCTTGGCCCTTGATAGGATCTAAAGGGGAAGCCCACAATCCAGCTATTCCTTCTTAAATAAAGTTCTCACATACATCCCCTACAGACCACAGAATCCAAATGTTAGAACTGGAAGGAACCTTAAATGCCCTTCAATTCAACCTTCTCAATTTATAAATGAGAAAACATGGGCCAGTGTCACACAAGTGCTAAGTGTCAGAACCCAGGTCAATCCTCTGACTCAAAGTTTTTCAAAATCTATAAAATCCGAATCATTAAACATACCGAACTCCTATTTCCTGAGCATCTGTCATGTCTAAGGTCCATGCAATGGGTTAATTCAAAATCTCAAGGAGTTTCTGCTTCATTCAGGCATCTTTCCCCCCTCACACAGAGGACAAATTGACAGATGATCCTTCAGCGTAGTTGTGGTAAAAACTTCATCATACTAACGCTAACCTGGTTAATGAGACTCTAGGTACTTAGTTAAACTGATCTTCTGATGACAGACGTATAGTTCATCAATAAACTTAGAATTCAAGCCTTTTCAGCTTGGCAGGACCTAAGAAAGCTTGCAGTCTGAATGGCAGCTTTTAAAAAAACACAGGCTCACCTCCATGACATTAGGAATCTTCAGAGGAAAACATAAGTAAAGATGTCATAGACTATAATGACAAATAAAATCGAGTCCTTGCCTTCGAGAAATTTCCAATCTGAGCCCATCGCCTCCTTCCCATTGTGAACGTATTCCTAAATGTTGATTTTCCTCTCGGCAACAACGCTCAACATCATTTTCTGAAATGTGGTCATTTATAATGGCAAAGCCCTGACCAGGAGAGAATTGGGTAGTGGAAGGTGAGGAACAAATAGATAAAAGGCAGTTTTCAGATTAATGTTCAGGGAATAGTGAAAAACATCAAGCTTGGACTATTCTTGAGGAAGGACAGAATTAGAAAGAAAAGATGTTTTATTCATGGCTCCACACAGAGAAGGGAGGGTCTGGAGCTGGGTTAGATTTGGATGACTGACCAAAGACTTCCCAGAACCAAAGGGATTTTCAATAACATTTAACTGCTAAGCCGGACATAGCTGGGCTTTGTGCAAATATTCTGTATAGCTGCAGGTGTCCATTTGTTTGTTCTGTGCACCCTAATCAAAGGATGCATGGGTTGTATCATTGATACTTTCATTGTGAGAAGAAAATAAGAAATAATAAGAGTAATTCACATTCAATGAGTCCAAGATTTTCCATTTGCTTTCATCACATTCACTGTGTGAGGTTATTTTTCAGATGAGGAAACTGAGTATCAGAGAATGAAGTGACTTGGCCAGGATCATGTGGCTTATATGGGTCAGAGCCAGGACTGGAATTCAGGTATCTCTCATTCCTTCCCATATACTTATATTGCTTATATAAAGAGATTAGAATGTTTATTATGGGAAAGAGTCCCCAGGGGCAAAAGCAGGGTCAAATCAAGGGTTATCATGATAGCATCTCAAATGAGATCATGTGAGTAAAGCACTTAGCATACTGTTGGGCACACAGTAGGTGCTTAATAAATGCTTACTTCATCCAGAGCAGGGAGGTTCAGGAGATACAGTTCACAAAGTCCTTTATATGCCCTTTGTCATTGGATCTTCACAATATCCCTGGGACAATATACCTGGGACAGGTATACAACAGGGATTAGTATCTCCATCTTACAGATGGGAAACTGAAACCCAGAAGTCCTGGCCATGGTCATAGAGTAAGGAAGCAATAGGACAGATCTAACCTAGATCTGCCGGAATCCGTGTCCTTCTCCGCTACCCCTGGACAGTCTCTTCAAACAGGCTCATGGGCTTGTCCTTAAATTCATCTCAACTCCAGTCAGTGCACAGGTGGTGCTCCATCCCTAGAATACCCATCCTTCTTACTTGGCCCTCAGGATCCCTAGTCTCCATCCTGCATGTAGGGATATGAAGATTTAATAAAGTAGTCAGTTAAGCATTTATTAAGCACCTAGTATGTGCCAGGCATACTGAAATCTGGGGGGTATAAAAAAGGCAGAAAAAAATAAATCTCTGTTCTCAAGGAGTATGCAAAAAGTTGACAACATGCAAGCAATTAAATATAATGTCCAGGCCAAATTGGGGATGGTCCACAGAGAAATGCACCTGAATTAGAGAAGATCGGGAAAGATTTCTTGTCGAAATGAGCTTGGGGGAATCCAAACAAGCCAGGAGGGAGAGATGAAGAGCAAGAGCATTCCAGTCAGGGGCACAGCCAAGGCAAGTACCCAGAGTCTAGACAATGGAGAAAGTGTGGCCAAGAGATGCTCACTCTCAGAGACTTGATCAGAAAACATCAAAGACAGAGGGGAACCAGGGACCCAGAGAAAGGGAGAAAAGCTGTTCTGAGAAGAAAAGTCTCCTTGCGTGGACTCCCACCCCATCACCTGGCTTATCTTTGCCCTCCAGAGTGGGCATTCCCTTTTCCATGCCAGTGATTTCTTCCAAAAGAAAATGAGCTCCTTGAAGGCAGGTCCCAGGGCTTTGGTCTTTGTAGCCCTATACTCAATAGGCATCCAGTACATAGAAGGTGTTTAATAAATGCTTAGGATCTACCACATCTCTTCCTTCTTCCACTCTACTCTGGCCAAACTTCTCTCCTTTTGTTTCTCAAAGTCCAAAGACCAAGATTTTCCCGGAAGCTAGGTGATACTATGGTTAGTGTAGGACTTGGGGTCAGGAATATGGGAGTTCAAAGCCTTCCTCAAATACTATCGGTCAAGTCACCTGGACACCCTAATGCTCAGCTTGAAGAATGAAGGGCTTTGACTCAATGGCCTCTCATCTCCATCCAAATCTATCTCCGTTTCCTTATCTGTAATGAAAAGGTCATATTAGATGACTGCCAAGGTTTTTCATGGGAGCAGCAAAATGTTGGCTAAGTGCTTAGAGTTCCAGACCCGAAATCAGGAACAGTCTTCTTCCAGAGTTGAAATTCAGCCTCAGACACTTACTAGTTGTGTCATCCTGGACAAGTCACTTAGGTCTGTTTACTCCTGTTTTTTATCTGTAAAATGAGACACAAGGAAACGGCCAACCACGCCAATGTCTTAGCCAAGAAAATCCCAAATGGGGTCACAGAGAGTTGGAAGTGACTGAAAAATTACTGAACAACAACAGAAAAGGTCCCTCCCGGTTGCAAGTCTGTAATCCTATGCTTGCTCATTATGTCTACACTGGACGTCTGGCTTTATTACACTGTACCTTTTGATTGAGTCGGAGCAGACAGCCAGCTGTGACTCCAATATCAACCAAATTTAAACTCCCTTTTTCCTTCCCACCTGGGCCTCCTCTGGCTTTGATCCTTAAAGACGGGGGACCTTCACAGTTCCCCACTTGCCGCACAGTGTACCCAATTTCCAGGAAGGCAAGGCAGGGAAAAAGTCTTCCCAGACATCTTCAATCACCACAGCTGAGGGAGGGCCTGCCATATAGAGTCCAGCCAGGTTGTGGCCATCTGGACAGCAGCAACTCAGGTGCATTATATTTCTACAAACTTCTCTGGCCTTTAAATGTCCTTCTCTGAAAGAAATTGATTTTTTCCTATAAGCTAAAAACAAATGCGGACCCATTAGTAGATCATAGAAAAGATGCTCTTTGTTTTGCAGGATTTGCCAGTCACCCCAGGGTAGGGGGATCTTTTGGGCTGCCAGAGAAGACTGCACAATGGTCAGACTTCTAATACATGCATGCAGCTAGTCTGCCATCCTAAGGACCCAGAGGAGGTGATTAATGGGCTGACATGCTGATAGATGATAAACATAATAAGGCTAGAAAGAAATTAATGATATTCTGAACCTTCCCTAATGGAACATCACCAGCCTAACAGTGATATCTCTATTGCGATTGTCTTTCTTCAAAACTAACCGCAAGCTGGCTCAGACCTCCTTTCAAAATCAAGCTTGTTTCCCCCCAGGATGATATTAAAATGGAGTTAATTCATGCTCTTTTTTCCTCTACCTCCAGAAACAAAAACCTCTTCTGTTCCATCCAGTGCATCGAAGCTTCCCGGAGGCCCATTGTTCTGGGATTTTTTTTTCCTTTTCCACAAAGAGATTGGGGAAAGGCAGAGCAGCAGCCAAGTGCGAAAGGTCGCCCACTGGCAGAGAGGAGGCCTTCCCTGATGAATAAGAGCACTTTGTGGTTCCAGGATCTCATTTAATCATCAACATCTTCTTCCTAATTATGAAGAGTCTTTAAGAGCCTCTTCCAGGGGCTCTGCCCGTCTGGACCCATAGCGAGAGGCCGAGGTACAAGAGCTATTTGAGACGATGAAGAAGAGACAATGAGGAGCTTTCATAATTCTGATTAGAATCAGACAGGCCATTATTTAAGACAATTCCATTATTTATGAGGCTGTTCATGGTCTAGAACCCAGAGCTTGGGAATCCAATAACCCCTGTCAGCACAGCAGCCCTTGACCTTTGCACAATTGCTTCGAGATTAGTTTTGTTGGGGTAGGGAGGGGGGTTTCCATCTCTAGAATGGGAATTCTCCAACTTTGTCCAATTCATTTATTCTGTAAGTATATATTAATCAAGCATAATCTTACTTGCTGGAGATCCAAAGACAGAAATAAAATAGCCCCTGCCTTCAATAAGCTTACATTTTCTTAGGAGAAACATGTTCTCAAATGAATAGGTAAAAAAATCTAAACACAGACAATTCAAGGTGACAGGAAGTCAATAAGAATGGGAGGGGGAAGTGAAATCATCATGGTACTTGTGTAGTTTTGAATGAAGTTTTGAAGGAAGATGTGAGCTAAAAGAGAGGAGAGAGGGAGTTCCAGGAAGATTGGGAAGATGGGGAACAGCTGGAGAACCATCTTCTGTGAAATGGTCTTCTTGAGGTTATGGAATATTATTGCTCTGTAAGAAATGACCAGCAGGATGAATTCAGAGAGGCTTGGAGAGACTTACATCAACTGATGCTGAGTGAAATGAATAGAACCAGAAGATCGCTGTACACTTCAACAACAATACTGTATGAGGATGTATTCTGATGGAAGTGGAAAATCTTCAACATAAAGAAGATCCAACTCACTTCCAGTTGATCAATGATGGACAGAAACAACTACACCCAGAGAAGGAACACTGGGAATTGAATGTAAATTGTTAGCACTACAGTCTATCTACCCAGGTTACTTATACCTTCGGAAGCTAATACTTAACGTGCAACAAGAAAATGGTATTTGCACACATATATTGTATCTGGGTTATATTGTAACACATGTAAAATGCATGGGATTGCTTGTCATCGGGGGGAGGGTGTGGAAGGAGGGGGGATAATTTGGAAAAATGAATACAAGGGATAATATTATAAAAATTACTCATGCATATATACTGTCATAAAAATTATAATTATAAAATTTAAAAAAATTTAAATAGAAAAAAAACTTTTAGAAAAAGAGAGAGAGAGAGAGAGAGAGAGAGAGAGAGAGAGAGAGAGAGAGAGGGTCTTCTTGGTCCTTAATGTGCAAGTCAACCTTCTGCAATCATCAGAGTCTTTGTTTACATGCCCTAAGATGGATGCTTTAATGTTATATCCTCCTAGAAGAACCGAAGCTACAGGACAGGGACTTTCTCACTTGTCTCAGTGTCCTCAGCTTCTGACTTATACTTGTTAGTTCGGATTGGATAAAGTCGATAGAACAAGGGTCTGGGATCTTGTCCATGTCCAAAAAAAGATAGCATAGGAAATCTCTCTCTCAATCTCTCTCTCTCTCTCTCTCTCTCTCTCTCTCTCTCTCTCTCTCTCTCTCTCTCTCTCTCTCTCTCTCTCTCACACACACACACACACACACACACACACACACATTCCCATTCATCCATTGATCAGACCTGTAAAAAATCTCAGCTATCTGCCTGAGAAAGATTAACTGACTTATTAATAACTGGTCCTGGGCCACTCAAACAGCAAGTATAAAAGTAGAGTATGATCTGATCTCCAAGTAGAACAACACTCTAACCTTGCAGTGGGCTGGACCAATGATTTCACTGAGATAGGGAGCTTCCAAGGGAGGAAAATCTCTCCGCCAATGTCAGTCGATCTCTGAAATCTGATTAAATGAGACATTAGTAAAGCACATTGCAAACCATAAGATTCTGTAAGCACTAGTTCTTATTAATACCATTTAAACTCTGTTTTGGGAGGGGAGTGGTGATGGCAGTGACTTTTTTTTTTCAGAAATATAGGCCTCTTTGTTTTATTTTTTTTTTTAAAACACAACACAAAAATAATACTGGGTGATCCAAAGTAAATATAGGGAAAAGAGACAAAGAGAGAGCAAGACAGAGACAGAGAAGATTCAGAGAGACAAAGACAGAGACAGATAGAAACAGAGACAGAGACACAGAGACAGAGAGAGAATGCTAAGAGTTTCTTATAAATAGTTTTGGGTTTTCTTTAAAAGTAAAGGGAGGGAGAAAATGCCAAGATCATTTTGTTGGGAGGGGGGAAACAACCACTCTGTTGGCTTTTAAGTAAATTCCAAGCCTGGGAAAGTTGGAGCCCGCAATAGCGGAGGGCATTTGTGTGTGCCTCTAGTCACTTGCCATTATCAAAATGAATTCATTGGAACCCCATCCAGTGAAAATATGTTTGCATTTTTCTATCCAAAGAAGAAAATATGAAGGTGACTTAGCATCCTGGGACCAAGTAGAGTCCAGAGACAGCTTCCCAGCCCCAGATTCAGTCTTTCACAGGGTTCTGCCCCAAATCCTGGAGGGATGAACAGCAAAAGAGGAAGCAGCAAATCCCAGAGCATTATGGAAGAAGGTAGGCATCCAGGGTACAAAAGCATTAAGGCACCAAGTTTCCTCTCTAGATTTTCAGAGTGACTATTTAAATAACTTCTAGGATTTCTTGGGGCTTTTGTTCTAGGTTAACAGACTGTATCAAATCTTCAGGGAAGACTTGACATTCAGCATCTTCATGGAGAACCTTTGGTTTCTTGGGCCCTCCATTTTGCATGAGTTCAAAAGTTAATGCCAAGAAGTAGACCAAAGTTAACTAGAAGCTATGGAGACTCAGGGGAAATGCTCCAGAAGACTCTTAGCCCCAACAGTTCCACTCCATCTGCAAACTGGGCTTCTAGAAGGTTCAGGCTATTGAGGTGACTCTTCATGAACATAAAAGACTTCTCAATGTTGAATTTATTGGGGGCAAGGTCAAAGGAATCCACTCATCCCATTGGAATCATCTCACCATCATCTCTGTGGTTGTGGTCTATTGCTCTACAAGACAGTCCTTCCCACTGTTTGGCACTCACAGTATACATATTTTAAGGAATACTGGGAAGCTGGATGAGAGACATGGAAAATGATCCAGAGTCAGAGAGACAAGGACACTCCCCCTCTTGTCTCCCAATCTTACTAGAGCGATGGGCTACAATACAACTTGGGGGAGGGGCGGTAGAAGGGTAGGGTGAGAGATATGCTTCTAAAGTAGCCTTCTTCATCAGGACCAGGACTCAGGGGATTTACAAACATTGGGAGGGAAATCAATGGGGGCTCCAAGGTCCCTGTTTTGTTTCCTTTGTCCCTGTAGCAAAATAATCCCTCATACATATGTATGTATGTATCTAATGTGGATGTCTTTTACCCATAAGGAGAAGGGCACTAGATGACCCCTTCCAGGGGTGCCTTCCAGCTCCAATCTCAGCTTCTCAATTGCCAGAAAACTCCTTAAAATCCATCTGACCCACAATGCAAATGCACGGACCATAGCCTGGGGACGAGGGCAATGGCTCCACAATGACCTTGTGGGGAAGAAGTGCATTTCACGTCCTTGTTGTTTCTATAATGATCTCATTATCTAGACATGGGGAGGAAGCTTTGTGTGGCCTTAGTTTATCCCATCCCAGGAGCCCAGAGTGGTTTCCCATTAAAACAGATTCAGCCTTGATTACAGCCCCATTACATCTTATAATACCCCCAAGACACCACAGCCTGACTTCAGTGCCATGAGGAGCAAGTCGGGGAGTGTTTCCTTGCTTCTTTTAGAGAAACCTTCCAAATGAGCTTTCTACACCTACTGAGGGAGAACTGGGATAAACTCTCCCACCATCATTCCCAGACTTCCCATCGGAGCAAATGGGGAATATTGTGTACATACCCTAGAGGAATGAATGAGGTAACTGAGAGAAAAGGGAAAACTGTTGTCAAAGGGAATCAGTGGAACCAAGAGGGTGGGGGAAGGAGAAGGACCTGTAGAGCTTGCTTAAAGTCAAAGGCTTGGTACTGGAAGGGAACTCAGAGATTATCTCCAACTCCTCCATTCAAAGGTAAGGAACCTAAGGCCCATTGGAAGAAGGGGTTTGTCCAAGATCATGCAGCTAGTTAATAGAGAAATTGAAGTGGAAAATCAGGTCTAGGTCCTGCCCTCAGAAAGATAAGCCTTATCTTGCTTTGCCTGGTGCCTTTGCTATGAAGTCACTGACAGGGATGTGGAAAATGGTCCAGAGTTGGAGAGACAGGGATATCCCCTCTCTCCTGCCCCCCGATCTTTAATGGGCTAAAATAAAACTTGGGAAGGATAGGAGGAGGAGGTGAGAGACATGCTTCAAAATTGCCCTCCTCATCCAGGACTAGGACTCGGGGGATTTACAAAAATTGGGGGGTAATCAATGGGGATTCTGGAGTGCCTTTTGTTTCCTTTTCCTAATAGGAAAAAAAAATCCTTTAAAATAGAAAATGCTTACTTGCAAGCGGAACAGCAATCTGAGTGTGCATAAAATGCAAACATGTCCCAGGTTTCCTGGGTGGAATCTATAAAGCAAGAATAAGAAAATCCCCAAAGTGTACCTGGTCTTTTGTGACTGGCCAAAGCCATGGGTGGTGTCCAAATTAGGCTGAAAGCAGGGGTTTGGAGGTCGAGGGAGCAGCCAAGACACTTGTTTGATTAATTGCCTGGTCAGAGGCTGGAGCCAATGGTCAGTTCATGGGAGAATCCCCATGGAGACTTGGCTACAAGAACCAAGAGATTACAGCACCGCTGCAGAAAAGAATTCACTCCCTAACCACTGTTTTTAGTGGAAACAGCTGCTGCCAAGGAAGTGGGGACAAAGGAGGGGCAAGATGTTACCACTGGAGAATACCCAAGAAGATGGGAGAGGCCAGAGGGGGCTGACCTCGGACCCACATTTCGTTCCAGGCTCACGCAAGTATTTTCTACCACTGGATTGGGGTTCTAAGCATCCTAAGGGCTAAGGAGAGAGGGAAGTGAATTAGCAATAGGAGGCTGGGAATGGGGATGGGGAGACATGAAATAAAAGGGGTATGGAAACTATATCCCACAAAGAGTGGGGAGAGGAGGAAAGAGCAAATGACCAGAATGAAGTTTGCCAAATGCATCTTTTCACCATGACTAGTAACCATCGACATCAATTAGCCCTTTAATGTTTATAAAATGTTCTGTACATATTTGACACCTTGATGAATGGGGGAGGACAAAGCGATGCACAAAGGGAGACAGTTGTCATTCCCTTTGGATATGAGCTCAGTTCTGGCTCAGCATCCTTCCTCCTGCCCTCCCCCCCCAGCCAATTAGGAGATTTCTCATCTCACTGTGCCCATCCTCATTCGTGCCTTGCTAAAGCCGGGCTCCCCAAAGTTTTGTGGGTTTGAAAGGAGAAAGCTATCACCAACCAAGAGCACAAAGCCAGGCAGGTTATAAAGTCTGCACCCGCCCAGGCCATTCTCTCCCCTCACTCCCCTTTATATATGGAAAGCCCTTTGTAAACTTCGGAGTCATACATCAATGTCAGCCATTATTCTTCTCAGGCCCAGGATCCTGTCCTGCTCTCCATGGTGGTCCTATACCTCGGGGACCCCATCAGTGTTTCCTACAGGCCGCTGACTCCAAATCCTCCTTGGTTCTTTAATGTCCACTGGAGAAATCCTGCAAGTTCCCAGTCCCCGAAGGGCCTCAGTGACCCCAGGAGAGTCTAAATCGGCTCGAACTCGCCTCCATTTTCAGTGCCTTTGTAGGTTTCTATTTACACCTGCCTCAGAGAATGGCAGAAGGTGCCACCATCAGCTGCCTGACAAGGTGCTTGTCCTGGGCTGTCAGACGAGGTCAGAGGATGGGAATTCTTCTATGACTGTGATCTACTCTTCAAAGAGACCGGAATCATTAATTGAATACCATGGCTTCCTTTGGTCCAATTTCAACTCTACCATACTCCCTCGTGTCCTCACCTCTGAGCCATCCCTTTGAAGTCACTAACTCTCCTGACTTCAAAGAGTCTTTAGAAGTGAAATAAATAAGAGGTTCTGAAAATGGGGATGTTGGCTTTGTCCCAGTGGGATAAATAAAATAGATGACCACAATATCCAGGCTCTCAGAGCAGCATAGAATAATGTCGGAGAGTGTTCACAGGGACATTCAGACAACCAAACAGACCTTTCAGTTCACTGCCCACAACATTGCCACTTAATGTGCCTTTGCACAGGTTGTCCCCATGGATGAATGTATTTCCTCCTCACTTTTGCCTCTTAGAAGTCCTAGCTTCCTTTAAATCAGCACAGATAACACCTTTTTTTTCAAAATATATGCATAGTTTTCGACATTTATCCTTGCAAAACCTTGTATTCCAAATTTTTCTCCTTCCCTTCCCCCACACTCTCCCCTAGCCAGCAAATAACCCAATATATGTTAAATATGTGCAATTCTCCTATACATATTTCCACAATTATGCTACCCAAGAAAAATCAGATCAAAAAAGGAAAAAAGCAGAAAGAAAGCAAAAAGCAAGCAAACAACAACAAAAAAATGGCCGTCGATCCACATTTGGTCCTCCTTTCTGAAGGCAGATGGCTCACTCTCTCCATAACAATTGGAATTGTCTATTGGACATTGGAATTGTCTGTTGGAATCGGCCTGTTTCACCTCATGTTGAAAAAAAGAGCCACGTAGATGATATCTTCCGTGGGAGATATTTCCTAATTTCCTTTCCTTCTCCTTAAGTGACTAGAGATCTTTCTATTAAGCTTACTTTGTACAAGGTTTCCATTTATTTATATGCAGACATATATCTCCCAGGTAGAATGCAAAGTTCTGGAAAACAGGAACTAATAAGCTTTTAGCTTTATATCCTTGCACCTCATTGGCATTGGTGAAATCTGCCTTCATTTATTGAACTGGATTGAATTGAATTGCAAGAAATCTCCTTTTCATTTGCTATGTGAAATGTACCAGAGGCTTCAGACAACCAGACTTGAGGTTGGACACTAGAATCAATAAGAACTGAATTCGAATCCAGGTTCAGACACTTTAGCTGGGTTTAAAAGAAGCCAAGTGAGCTCAGAATCAGAGATGAAAAGGGGGAGTATTCCAGGCACTGGAGACAAGCAGGAAAAAATGCCCAAAAAAGGGTTGAGGAGGAGGAGAAGATGATATATCACAAGTTGAGCTTGAGTTGGATATTCCTACAAGAAAATTGTTTGAAAATTCAACAGGCAGCTCAATATATAGATCTGGGAGTTATTGGCATGGAAATAATAATAATAAAACTCAGAAGTGATGATGTAGTCAAGTAAAAAGTCTAGAGCAATGATAGAAATGTCTAGAGCAGATCTTTAGGGCACAACCTCAATTAGGAGACAGAATGTGGAAGCTAAGCCAGCAAAAAAGACTTAGAAGGAGCAATGAAATTGTAAGGAAACTAGAATCAAAGACAGAGCAACATCACCAAAAATTAGAAAGAAGAGAATTCAGGAGAAAAGGGTGTTCAACTGGGAATTGAATGTAAACTGTTAGCACTACTGTCTATCTACCCAGGTTACTTACACCTTCGGAATCCAATACTTAACGTGCAACAAGAAAATTGGATTTACACACATATATTGTATCTAGGTTATACTGTAACACATGTAAAATGTATGGGATTGCCTGTCATCTAGGGGAGGGAGTAGAGAGAGGGAGGGGAAAATTTGGAAAAATGAATACAAGGGATAATATTATAAAAATTACTCATGCATATATACTGTCAAAAATTTTTATAATTATAAAATTAATAATAAATGAATGAATGAATGAATGAATGAATGAATGGATGGATGGATGAATAAACAAATAAATAAATAAAAAGAGAAAAGGGTGTTCAGCAATGTCAGGGACTATAGAGAGAACATGATGGATGGAGGCAAAAATGTGAGAACTAATCATTAAGAGATCACTGATGACTGCTAAGAGCAATTTCAGAAAAATCCAGATGGCAAGTGAGAAGAAAAGTGAAGGGACCAAGACTTAATAGCTTTTCAAAGGAATTTGTCTATGAAAGGGTGAAAAGACACAGAATGCTAGCTTCAGAGGATAATGGTAGAGTGAAGGATTTCTCAGGATGAGAAAAATTCACATACATACCCATTAGCTACAAAGAAAGAAACCAGTGGGCAGAAAGTTTGTGAATATTAACAAGAGTCAAGGGGAAGATCAAAGAAGTGGACTTCAGAAGATGCAAGTGGATGGGATCCAACGGGACTGGCCTGTAAGAAAAAGCATTATTGCTTCCTCAGAGACCCGAGTAAAGGAGGAGAGAATTTCAAGGAATTTTGAGATGTTCAGATTCCTCCCTTGCCTCTCCATATTCATTATTTCTTATTACACAGTAATATTCCATAATATTCATGGACTGTAATTTGTTTAGCTATTCCCTGATTGATGGCCATCTGTTTTATTTCTCTCAACAACACAAAGCCTTTATATATTTGGAGTGCTTGGGACCACCTTTAAGGTTTTAGCCATTGATCTCCTTGGGGAATATGCCTAGGAGTGGAAAGTCAGGTTCAAAGAGGATGGGCATTTTTGTCACTTTCATTACATAATTTCAGAGTTCTTTTCCAGAGTGCTCTGACCAAATCACAGCTCTCTAATGGTGTAAGTATATGCTCATTTTTTCAATATTCCTCTGAATATTGCCTATTTCTATTTTTTATCCTTTGTTGGCCAACTTGTTGGATGTAAGGTCCATTATTTTTCAAAGTTAAGACCTTCAAAGCCACAACTGAGCCGTATCTCATCTCCACTCCTTGTATAAAAAAGGGGGGCAGGGAGTAGCTTTATTTTCCTTTGGCAGCTCATAAACTTTGCCACATTGAGGCAAACAATTTTCCTGGTATTCATAACAGGAAGTCTTCCACATCATTTTTGGAATAATTCCTTCATTAGCCTTTGTTGGAAACTTACTCCATATTTTTATTACTGTTTTCATTCAACTAGGCTGTCTATTATTTTTAATTCTTCCAGATGTTTTTAACTGAAATTTCATTTTCTATAGTTATATGATTCCATCGCCATTATAAAAAATGATATTAATGACTCTATCTTTTCCACACTTTGGAGAAATTTCAGTAGGACCCTTCCAAGGCACTTAAAGAATTAACTAATAATTATATCCATTCCTTTCAGGTTGTTTTGCAAATTTGGGGAGGTCTCTAGAGGGCAATATAATGAAACTCCAAATCCATCTTTAATTCAGTTGAATCTGACAACACTAACTAGGCAGTTCCTATGGCCATTAGAAATCCAAGCTAACTATGCTTCTTTGAAGCTTTTCATTAGATTCTTATAGGAGAAAGAGACAGTCTTCCTTCCTTCCTTCCTTCCTTCCTTCCTTCCTTCCTTCCTTCCTTCCTTCCTTCCTTTCTTTCTTTCTTTCTTTCTTTCTTTCTTTCTTTCTTTCTTTCTTTCTTTCTTTCTTTCTTTCTTTCTTTCTTTCTTTCTTTCTTTCTTTCTTTCTTTCTTTCTTTCTTTCTTTCTTTCTTTCTTTCTTTCTTTCTTTCTTTCTTTCTTTCTTTCTTTCTTTCTTGCAGAGTGCATTGTTATCTATAAGACTGGAGAAGCAATTTAATCTCTATCTGCCTCAATTTTCTCAACTGTGGAATGGAGAAAATAATAGCACCTTCCTCCCAGGGCTTTTGTGATGATAAAATGAGATATTTGAACAGTATCTGGCACATAGCTCAATCTCTCTAATAGTTAAACTATTATCTACCATAAAGTTGGATATGAAGATAGAGTACATTCAAGACATGGAGTTTGACCAATGCAAAGGGCTCAGAAAGAACAAGTATAAGGAAGCAACGAATTTCCCGATTTAATTAGTATGTAGTGTGCATGAAATAAGTTTGGAAATAGAGTGAAGCAGGATGTGAAGGGTTTTCAAGACCAAACAGAAGTTGATATTCGATCCTAGAAGCCTAAGGAAACCATTGGAATTATGACATGGTCAGATCATGTGTCAGTTATTTGGAGGACAGAATAGGGAGGAAAGAGACCGGAGGCAATTGGATTGTTTAGAAAAGTCACTTTAGTTTGTGGGTTAATGAGAAGGAGAAAGCACCACCACCTGTTAGAAGCAGCTTTACAGAGGAGAGAGCAAATGATGGGAGTGAAGGAGTCCCAGCAAAACTCCAGGAAACCTGAAGGAGGGAGAGAACATAGTGGAGGGAAGCTGGGCTCTTCTCCAGCCTCAGCTGTGAGCTGCTGAAGCTCCAGCAACTCCCCCAGGTGCATTTAATTCAAGCTCACTCCCAGCTCCAAAGCAGATGGGGAGGCAGCCTGGAATCCTAGGAGGCCAGCATAGTTAAAGCCCTGGCCTTTGGGTTCCATGCCAAAATAACCAACATTTATTGAATCCTGCTACATGCCAGGCTGTGTACTAAACCCAGTGGGATTTCCAACCCTGCCACTAATGACCTCAAAACAAGGCACATCACCTCCAATGGCTCAGTTTCTTTTCTGTAAAACAGGAGTGTGGCCAGGAGTCTCTATTAGCAATGGAGTTACTAGACTATACTAAATGAAGCTAAATTTACTAACTAAATCATCAAGTTGAGAGGGAGAAAGGGAGGAAGATTTCAGTTTCCTCAAGTGACAGAGTCCTCAAACTGGGAGTTTTCCCAGACGTGGAAAAAATCACTCCTTCTTTGTATAATACTTTAATAACATACTGACCCATATGGGATCTGCCTTATGTGTGAGTAGTAATTTTCTTTATTTTCAACTTTTTAATAATAGCTTTTTATTTTCAAAATACATGCAAAAATAGTTAACATTCACCCCTGCAAAACCTTGTGTTCCAAATTTTTCTCCATCCTTTGTCCCACCACCTCTCCTAAACACAAAATAATCCAGTATAGGTTAAGTGTGTGCAGTTTTTCTATACTTTTTTCTACATTTATCATGCTGCACAAGAAAAATCAAATCAAAAAGAAAAAAAAATGAGAAAGAAAAAAAACCAAGCAAACAACAACAAAAAAGGTGAAAATAATATGTTGTGATAATTATTCAGTCCTCATAGTCTTCTCTCTGGATGCAGATGGCTCTTTTCATCACAAATATACTGCAATTGGCCTAAATCACTTCGTTGTTGAAAAGAGCCAAGTCCATCAGAGTTGATCATTGTATAATCTGGTGGTTCTGCTCATTTCACTCAGCATCAGTTCATGTAAATCTCTCCAGGCCTTTCTGAAATCATCCTGCTGATCATTTCTTATAGAATAATATTCCATTACATTCATAGACCATAATTTACACAACCATTCTCCTTATGGACATCCACTCAGTTTCCGGTTCCTCGCCACCACAAAAAGGGCTGTTACAAACATTTTTACATATGTGAGTCCTTTTGCCTTTTTATGATCTCTTTGGGATACAGATCCAGTCGAGAAGTTGCTGGATCAAAGGGTATGAACAGTTTGATCCCTTTGGACATAGTTCCAAGTTGGTGAGCGGTGATTTCAAACCAACTTCTCTTGCAGGTGAAACCTCATATTATTAGCATTTCTGATGAACCATGAGATCCAATAGAAACTCTGTGATCCTTTTTATTCCATCAGAAACTTGCAGTTTCTTGGACCCCGAGTCCCCCAAACCTGGAACGTGAGCCTTTTGTCTGCTCTCGCTAGTGTGGCCCTCTATGCCCAGACATTCACGCAATCATCTTACTTTGTCTTTCTTACCCTTCCCTACTTTAGAGCTCCCCTTTATATATTGGGTTTCTCCATTAGAATCTTTTGAGAATACTCTCTTGTTTGCCTATATTTGTATCTCCTGAGCATAGTTCAGTGTCTGACATAATCATAATAATGTTTTATCTATATCTACCTTTCTCTATATTTAGTTAGTCTATATGTCTATCTATTCATATAGCCATCATTTATCAGTTATCTATCTCTATTCTATCTATCATTTTTTCTATTGGTTATCTACCTAACCATCCATCATCTAACTATCATTTATCTATCATCTCTCTATCATCTATTTATAGTCATCTTCCTAGACATCCATCTATTTACATATCATCTATATTTCTCCTTTCTCAGCACTAACTATATGGGAGGCACTGTCCTGGGAACTAAAGATTCAAAGAGAAAAAATGAAACATCCCCTACTCCTAAGAAGCTCATATTCTATTGAGGGAAGAACTTGTACATATATAAGAATAGATACAATAAAATCAAGGTTATTATGGGAGGGAGGACATGCACAACTTGGTGTATTAGGGAAGAGTTTGTAAAAAAAAAAAAAAGGTAGAATTTGATCTTAATCTTGAAGGAAACAAGGGATTCTGTGGACCAGAGATGAAAAGATGATGGATTCTGGGAATGGGAGATGGGAAAAGCCATCGTGATGAGATCATCAATGAGTATGGCATGGCAAGTAAGCCAGTGGGGCTGGATCACAGAGTCCATAGACTTGCAGCTGTGCAGGTAACTGCCCCTGCCCCTATACTGGGAAGCTGATCTGTTTGGTCATCCCTCATGTCCTCACATTCTCCAGAATCTTCTCTCTTCTAGAATGACAATCCAGTTCTGTCATCTGTTCTTTGCACAATGCCTTCTCCATCCTGGTTACTGAGCATCTCAGGATTCATTCCTAATTGTCCATCCTGGTTATTGAGCATCTCAGGATTCATCCCAAATTGTCCTTGTCCTTCCTGGAATAGAACATCTAACATCACAGACCGAGAGTCAGAAAGCCATGAGTTCTAATTGTATCTCAGAGACTTCGTAGATGTGCGACCCTAGATAAGTAACTTAACTTTCCTGATCATCAGTGATTCCATCTGTAAAATGATAACAATAATAGCTTTTATCTCACAAGGCTGTTGGTATACCTTATGTAAAGTGTTTTAGAAACCTAAAAAATGGTGTTCCAGTTCCCATATTCTCCATTTATTCAGCACTGAATATCTGAGTTAAAAGTTATGGTTATTTTCTCCTCATAATCCAGATTACTTTCCACAATAGTTGAACCAGTTCCCAGCTCAGCCAACAGTTTGTTAGTGCCCCTATCTTCCACAACCTTCCCAATATTCACAATTCTTCCCCTTAAAGGCATCTTTGCCAGATTATTGA
The DNA here is from genome assembly GCF_048593235.1 of Sminthopsis crassicaudata. Lineage (NCBI taxonomy): Eukaryota > Metazoa > Chordata > Mammalia > Dasyuromorphia > Dasyuridae > Sminthopsis > Sminthopsis crassicaudata. Next base: position 471,602,268 of record NC_133620.1, on the reverse strand, counting down.
ATGTTAAGTGAAACCTGGGGGGGGGGAAGGGGAGGGGAGAGACAGACAGACAGATAGACAGTATAAAAAGCAGACAAATACAGGGCTAACCATACAAATACAAGCAAATATATATATATATATATATATATATATATATATATATATATATATATATATATATATATATATATATAGTTCCTGTCCTCAGGGAATTTACAATCTAGTGCAGCACATACAAGGTGATTATCCATCTCTCTCTCGGTAAGATGGAGAGCAGGTCTCTGAATCAGGAAGATCAAAATTCAAGTCCTGCCTCTCACATATCTGTGTGACCCTGGACAAGTCACTCAACCTTTCAAACCTGAGACAAATTCCTAAGACAATAATTTGCAAAACCATGCTGAGTCTACATTGTCAGAGGTAGAATCCTTACTGGGAGTTTCCCACATCAATGAAATTTGCGTCTGGTCCAAATAGACATAGATTTTATCTCCGTTTCCCATGTCAAAGTTGAATCTTAACACCCACTTGGGCTTCTGAGGCTCCGTGGTTCTAAAATTCTAACTTTTCTGTGGTCATCATTACTGCAGCAATGGGCTCCTCTTCTTAATGGTCAAATCATCTCTCCTACTCAGTGCTGGAGTCCTGTCCTGTCCTACTGGTGTCCCTGTTCCCTTGGAAGGCCCACCCAATGACTGAGGGCTGTTCTGCTAGGCAGTAGAACAAAGTCCAGTAGAGCCCCTGCTCCCACAATGGCTTGCACTGGGCTGAAGGGGGAGGGTCAAAGAAAATTATGTATTTTTAACACCTCGTTTCCAAACTCCAAATGAATTTTTTTAAAGAATCATGTTATATATGTGCTAACCAAAATTGCCTTGAACATTGAATTCGGTTCAAGGTTAGGCCAAATAAGAATCATTTTTCTACTCGCTTTCCTGGCAATGTGGCAACAGAAACTAAGTTGTATACTCTGGATGAATTAGCCAGGACTTGGGTCACAAAGTTTTGAAAACATTACTTCTGGTTCATTCCTATTTTAAATGAATTAAAACTCTTACTTTAGGGGCAGCCAGTTGTTTCAGTGGATAGAGCACCAACTCTGAAGTCAAGAGTATCTGAGTTCGAATCTGGACTCAGACACTTAACACTTCCTAGTGGCATGACCCTGGGCAAGTCACTTAACTCCAATTGCCTCAGCAAAACAAAAACACAAATCTTACTTTAAAGGGTATTCTTTGTTTTTCTTCCTAATGCCCAAAGATTAATAATATCCTCAATATCCTACTATCTCCCCCCACAACTAGAGTACCCTATGTGTGTATATCCTTTTCCTAATGGGTATTTGTAGAAATCTACAATCCAGATTGATAGAGGCAAAGGTTTGTTGCTATCATTCTATAACATTTGCTAAATGCATCTGCTTTGAGCTATCTGTGCCAACTGACAATTAATATTAAATTCAGTGAGATGGGCTCATGAACTATGCTTTTATTATTGGAACCTCCAAATTCCTCAGACTTCTGCTAGTTGTCTCTTAGGGGACCCAACTTCAAGTTTGAGTTGGGAGGCAAAGTTCAGAGGAGAGAGTGCTACATAAATAAGACAGTGACCAGGTCCAACATTATATTTAGTGTTTCACACCGGAGGTCTCCCACCTCTGTAAAAAAGGGGTATATGTGCATTCTCATATCTCCTTTTTGAAACCAAACTTGGTCATCATCATTTCAAAGCATTCAGTTTTTATTGTCTTGTTATTCTTTCTACTATTTAGATAAAACATGGTGAGCTTGGGAATAATTTAACTAGTAAACAAGGCTATAAAACAGAGAAGCTAGGGAGGGGAGAAGAGTCAGAAAAAAGGCAAGATTGTAAAAAGCAAAACAGACATGTTTCAAGTTTTAGAGACCCTACCATGACTACGGTCAAACAACACCCAGAATGGGGAAGCATCCAGTATTTGGGAATAAAAGAGAGGTCTACTTCTCTGCTTGGTAAGAAGCTCACCTTGCACTATTTGTAGGGAGGTCAGGACCAGGGACAAGACCTCACTGTGGGGAAACCCAGGGAAGAAAGGGAATTCATCCATTAGCCAAATCCTTATTGCTGTCGATTTTATATTACATATCTTTGCCCTAAAATCCTCATTTTGTTTTTTATCATTATAGACAATGATGATGCTGTTATCATCTTTGTTGTTTTAATATCCCTTGTTTATTTTGGATTGGTTATTTATATCATCTGAGAATAGGACAGTTTCCTCAGCCTCCTAGAATAAAAGAAGCAGCAGTAGTAGAATTATTAAGTGTTAGGCACTTAACAAATGTCTAGGGATTGATGTATTGGGCAAGAAGTTATGTGGTTTGACTTTGTTTAAAAAAAGAATCTGATAGTAGCGCATTATAACCATCAAGCAACATGAAAAAAAGCCTATTAAGATATCTTGGCAAACTGGTATGTCTATAATATCGTTTGCTATAGTAGATTTTCTAACATCTGTCTATTTCTTTTTTAACTGGCTTGAAGAATGGGAAGATTTCCAACTATTTAGTTAGAAAAGGATCCTACAATCAGACTATACTCTGCTAAGAAGCTTTTCCCATCACTCGTCCCAAATGCTTGTTGGTCAGATGGACTGCTCAAGAAGAGCATAGAGTTCAACTTATTCAACCTTTTCCATAATGCTTTTTCTTCTCCTGTCCATGGCAACTGTCCTCTCTTCCCCCAAATACCCTATTACTTGTATATATTTTGATTTTACTCATATGTGTACTTGCTCTTTTTTCTTTTTTTTTTTATTCATTTTTCCAAATTATCCCCTCCCTCCACTCTCTCCCCCCGATGACAGGTAATCCCATACATTTTACATGTGTTACAATATACCCTAGATACAATATATGTGTGTAAATACCATTTTCTTGTTGCACATTAATTATTAGCTTCCGAAGGTATAAGTAACCTGGGTAGATAGACAGTAGTGCTAACAGTTTACATTCACTTCCCAGTGTTCCTTCTTTGGGTGTAGTTATTTCTGTCCATCATTGATCAACTGGAAGTGAGTTGGATCTCTTTATGTTGAAGATTTCCACTTCCATCAGAATACATCCTCATACAGTATTGTTGTTGAAGTGTATAGTGATCTTCTGGTTCTGCTCATTTCACTCAGCAACAGTTCATGCAAGTCTCTCCAAGCCTCTCTGTATTCCTCCTGCTGGTCATTTCTTACAGAGCTACTTGCTCTTTTTTCGTTAGAATATTAGTACTTTGAGAATAGGATCTCTCCATTTTTTTATTTGTAATCTGAGACCTAGGACAGTGCCACATGTATACTAGAGCTTTATGTATTCTGATTATCTAGACTTTGTGCTATATATAGAACTGAACAAATCCTTGGGGTAATTATTGAAGCCAAACGCTTATTTAAAACATGTCACAGTGTTAAAAGTAAGGTGAAAACCTGAGATGACGTTCCATGATTTGGAGTCACCTGTAAGAGAATCAGATGCCTGATTGGGCAGACAGCATCTCCCTTCCATTTATATAAGAAAGAGATTTCAGAATGGGGGTTTCCAAAGTGATCATTAAAAAAGAGATTAATAATAAAGAGATTAGTAATAATAATTATTTGTTATTTGTTAATTATCAACAATTATAGTTGTTCTGTATATGTGTCATAGAAATATTAAGGCAGCTTTCAATATTAATCCCCAAGATAGTTTAAAAAAACAAGTTCAAAGATTCCAAGTTAAGAATCCTTCTTCTAGAGGTTGTAGGAACTACTGGTATTTTCTGAATAGGGAATGATTGTTGTGTGAAATTTGACTAGAGTAGAGAGAAACTTGAAACAAGGACATCAGTTATGAGGTTATTGAAATAGCCAATGAGGGCTAAGATGATAGGAACAAATAATGATGAATGTTGGAGGGGATGTGGGAAAACTGGGACACTAATACATTGTTGGTGGAGTTGTGAAAGAATCCGGCCATTTTGGAGAGCAATCTGGAACTATGCCCAAAAGGTTATCAAACTGTGCATACCCTTTGACCCAGCATTGCTGCTATTGGGCTTATATCCCAAAGAAATATTAAAGAGGGGAAAGGGACCTGTGTGTGCCAAAATATTTGTAACAGCTCTTTTCGTGGTGGCTAGAAACTGGAAGATGAATGGATGTCCATCAGTTGGAGAATGGTTGGGTAAATTATGGTATATGAAGGCTGTGGAATATTATTGCTCTGTAAGAAATGACCAGCAGGAGGAATTCAGAAAGGCTTGGAGAGACTTGCATGAACTGATGCTGAGTGAAATGAGCAGAACCAGAAGATCACTATACACTTCAACAACAATACTGCATGAGGATGTATTCTGATGGAAGTGGATATCTTCAACATAAAGAAGATTCAACTCACTTCTAGCTGATCAATGATGGACAGAAACAACTACACCCAGAGAAGGAACACTGGGAATTGAATGTAAAATATTAGCACTACTGTCTATCTATTCAGGTTACTTATACCTTTGGAATCCAATACTTAATGTGCAACAAGAAAATTGGATTTACATACATATATTATATCTAGATTATACTGTAACACATGTAAAATGTATGGGATTGCCTGTCATCTAGGGGAGGGAGTGGAGAGAGGGAGGGGAAAATCTGGAGAAATGAATACAAGGGATAATGTTATAAAAAAATTACTCATGAATATATACTGTCAAAAAGGTATAATTATAAAATTAATTTAAAAAAAGAAAAAGAAATAGCCAATGAGAAATAAATCCACATAAATTATCAGCATTTCTTTATATGAACAACAAAGCCCAGCGGCAAGAGATAGAAAGAAATTCCTTTTAATTTAACTTAAGACAATATAAAATATTTGTGAGTCTAGCTGTCAAGATAAACTCAGGAACTATATGAACACAATTACAAAACTGTTTTCACACAAATAAAGTCAGATGTGAACAAGTTAATTTCTCATGAATAGGTGGAGCCAATTCTACCTATATTAATTTGCTTTTTCAGTTTTGTACCAATAAAACTACCAAAAATTATTTTATAGAGCTAGGAAAAAATGGTAACAAAATTTATCTAGAATAACCAAAGATCAAAAATATCAAAGGAATTAAGGGAAAGAAAATATGAAGGAAGGTGACCTAGCCATACCAGATCTCAAATTGTCATAGTAATAGTCATCAAAACAGTCTGGTACTGCCTAAGAAATAGTGTTGGATGAGTGGAATAGATTAGGTCCCACAATACATAGTAGTAAATGACCATAGTAACCTAATATTTGATAAACCGAAAGATCAAGTTTTGGGGACAATAAATTACTATTTTCAAAACTGCTGACAAAAACTGCAGAACTATGTATAGTGCAACAACTCTATACCAAACTAAGATCAAAATTGGTACATAATTTAAGGAGTAATATTACAAGCAAATTGAGGGACTGTGGAATGATTTACCTGGATTTATGGATAAGGAAAAATTTTATAACCAAATAAGAGACAAAGTATTACAGGGAATAAAATGGATAATTTTGATCATATCAAATTAAAAAAATTTTGCACAACAATGTGATCAAGATTAGAAATATATTTAGAAGAATTGCACATGTTTAACCTACATCAAATTGCTTGCTGTCTAGGGAATGGGGGAAGAAAGGGGAAAAAATTTGGGACACAAGGTTTTACAAAAGTGAACATTGAAAACTATCTTTGCATATATTTGGAATAATAAAATGCTATTGAGACAGACAGCTTTCACATGGAGCAATTCAAGCTATTTTTTATCTTGTACATCTCTACTGATTAGAAAAGTGCACATTAAAACAACTCTAAGATATCACTTCATACCTATCAGTTTGACTATTATGGCAGAAAGGGAAAACAATGTTGGAGGGCTGTGGGAAAACTTGGACACTGATGCACTATTAGTGGGATTGTGAACTAATCCAATCATTCTGGAGAGCAATTTGGAACTATGCCCAAAGGACCATAAATGTGTTCATACCTTTGATCTAATAATATCATTACTAAGTCTGTATATAAAAGAGATTTTTTAAAAAAAGGAAAGGACCTTTATGTACAAAAATATTTGTAGCAGCTCTTTTGGAGATGGTTAAGAACTAGAACTGAAGGTTTGCTCATCAATTGGAGAGTGACTGAACATAGTGTATGGTTGTGATGGAATACTCTTGTGTTATAAAAAAAAAATGATGAGCAGGATGGTTACAGAAAAACCTGGAAAGACTTCCATGAATTGATACAGCATCAAGTGAAAAAAATCAGAACATTGTACACAGTAACAGAAATATTCTATGATGATCGATTGCAAACAATTTGACAATTCTCAGTTAGACAATGATCCAAAATAATTCCAAAAGATTTATGATGAAAAATGCTATCCACCTCCAGAGAAAAAACTGATAGAGTCTGAATTAGATCAAAGCATACTATTCTTGACTTTATTTTTTCATGGCTTTTTGGGAGAGATATGTGTTTTATTTCACAACATTACTAACATGGATACATATTTTGCACAATTGGACATAAATGAACTATATCAAAAATTGTTTACCATCTCAGGGAGCAGGGAGAAAAGGGCGAGAATTTTAAATTCAGGTTTTTTTCATATGAAAAATTGTTTTTACATGTAATTGGGAGGGAAATCTTATTCATATTTAAAGAACAAATAGTTCAGAGAAAGGTGATAAGTGGTTGAGCCTTTTTTCTTCTTTTTTCAATGGATATGGTGCTGGACCCAGAAGAAGAAAAACCTAAGTTTGAATCCAGCCTCAGACATTTATTATCTGTGTTGCTTTGTGTATGTCATGACCTCTGCCTGCCTCAGTCTCATCATCTGTAAAATGGAAATGTAATAGCACCCCATCTTCCAGGGTTATTATAAGCATAAAATGAGATCATATCTCTAAAGTCTAAAGACTCTAAAGCACTTTATGAATACTAGATATTATTATTATCCAAGAGATATTGCAATGATAGAAATTACAAGAATTGGCATTTGGTTGTGCACATGGGATAAGAGAATTACAAAACAAAGGGAATATCAAGGTTAAGGTCATGTTGACTCCCTCCAGAAAGATGGAAATTCAGAAGATGGATGTTTAATAAATGATCATTTTTGGTAATTATTGTGAATTTAGTAGATATTGGTATTATTGTGAAAAGTGCATTCATACTGAGCCTTGAAAACTAGAAAGAAGCTAATGATGGGGAGAGGAGGAGGTCAGGAGGGGCAGATGTTCCAGCAACTGAGGCAGCCTGTGCAAAGTTTGGAGAACAGAGGAAGATCAAAATGTAAGACCCAGAAAGCCAGACTCCAAGGTGGGTAAAGGGACAAGTTCTTGGCAATGATGTGTTTAGAGGAATAAGAATTCAATCCAGGAAATTCTTTTATGGAAATGTGCCTTCCCTCACCTATGGAATAAATTTGATGGCTTCAGGATTCAGAGGAGGGCTGTAATAACACAGCCGAACTCCCAGGGAGTCCTGTGGAACACACACAATTATATCCTAAACCAATAAAAGAAAAAAGAAATTGTACACAGTAGCTTTCCTTGGAAAACACACAGAAAAGCTCATTCAGCGCTCTGAGTAATGCCTCAACATAAACCTAAGGAAAACTATTTCACATTAACAAGTTAAAAAAAAAAAAAAAAAAAAAAAAAAAAGGAAATAAACTTCCAAAGTGGTGAATTGAGCCAGCTGCCCTCCGTGGCTTACCTACTGTATAATTGCCCTTTCCACTGGTCATATTTTCCAGCTACACCAGAGGCCCCTAATGTAAGCCATTCATAGGAGAGCAGGCCATCATCTTGTTGTTATTATGATATTGTTTTAACCCTGCTCTCTGAGGGAGCGCCCTCCTGGGACTTGGGAGCTTAAATGCTACCTTAATGGAAAGTTGATTCCAAACCAGCTGCAAGAAGGTGTTTCCTCTGGAACTCTGAACTCTCATTTCACTCGACCCCTTCAGCATGGCTGAGAGGTCAGTCAAGGTCAGGAAAGAAAGTCTCTCACCAGGGTCATGTCCTGATTGCAATGGGAGGGGAGGACCAGGGATGGGCTTAAGACTAATCAGAGGAAGTGATAGAGAAATTGGAGGCCCAAGAAGACCCATGGGGAGTGTGTATAGGAAATCCTCATATATTTATTCCATGTGGCAATTGCCTGAATTTACTTGCCTTTCCAAAGGGTTTTGTCTGCTGTCCATCGACCTTCCTCTTTAAATAGACCCTACCCAGAACCCAGGGCCCCTCACGTAGGGTTTTCTCACATCTACCTAATTCCATCTCAGCATTTTTTTTTTTTTTAGTTTTTAAGGCAGACTTAGCACAAGGGGGGAAACTGTGGCCGAATTCCAGACTTTCAAAGTCATTTTCTCATCTTAATCCAGCTCCTACCACAATTTTTCAACTACCATACCTACCAGATAAGTAGGTGCAGAAATAAAAACAATAAGCATTTATTAAGCATCTATTAATGTGCTATTTGAAGAAGTCCATCATCCTGTGTTCTTAGCTCCAGCCATTGTGGGGCTCCGGGAAAGGCAAGATAGCACAAGGGGTTAGAAATAGATCTCAAAAGGGAAGGATTAGCCTTAATGGGCCTCTCCAATCCCAGAAATGGGACGCAAAATGAAATGTAACTATATTACACTTCCCTCTCTGTTTTGTGACTACTTTGTGACTACTCATGCTACCCTTCTTTTTTATAGAAGAGGGAACTGAAGCTGAAGGTAGAAAAATGACTTGGCCAATATCAAGCAAGTAATAAAAGGCAGGTTTAAACCTAGCTCCTCTGAATCTGGGTTTTTGAGGGGGAGAAATGAGGGGGAGTAAATTCATCTCTCCTTACTCTTTTATTCTTTAGAAATAATACCAGAAGCTTCCTTTAGGAGGAAAAGATCCCATCCAGAGAAAGTTAATTAAAACTACTTACCATTAAACAATTCATTTGAAAAAGATTGGGGGAAAAATAGACTGCAAGTTCAATAGGACTTAATGGACTCCATAAATAGAAAACTATGTGTAGCTCTCCAGAAACGGGAGGAGGATTGATGGTCCCCCAGCATGCTGCCCTAGCCAGACAACACCTGAACTATTGCTTTCTGTCCTGAATACCACAGTTTGGGTGGGAGAGTTTCCAAAGGAGGGTGATTGGGTTGATGCAGAACCTCCCCACCCCACACATGGTGGAATGACCTGGAGAAGTTTAGCCAAGAGAAAGTTGGGCATGTGGCTTCAAGGACTAGCCATCTTCACAAATCTTGAGGGATGTTATGTGAAAAATAATCAGCCTTATTTGGCTTGACCACAATGGACAAAACTAGGAAGCATGGAAGTGAACAGAGTAAGGCTGATTCTAAGGGAAAAGTTTCATAATCACTAAAGACTAAAACTGAAGTGAAATGAGCTTCCCTCACCTCCTGAAGTGATGATTGAATGACTTTTTGTTGGGAAAGTTTGTATTGGTGCCTTCCTCATGAGATTACTTTCTATCTACTCAGCATCTAAACTTGTCCATACCTAATTATTTGTGTATTGTTTCCTCTTTTAGAATGTGAGCTCCCTAAGGGTAAGGACCATATTTTTGCATTTCCTTGTGTTCTCAATGCTTAGCACAAAGAGGTGCCTAATTGCTGCTTATTGATTGACTGAGTGAGCAAAAGATTACTCTTCAAAGCAGAGCAGATGGATTCTAGGAGTTCCTTCCAAAACTGAGATTCTGTAATTCTGTGAATGAAGCTAGGATCAAACTTCTGAGACCATCCAGTCAAAGCTCCTCATTCTCTTTTATAGATGAGCAAACTTAAGACCCAGAAAAGTGAAGTGGACTTGGCCAAAAAAATATAGATGGTTGGCTTTAGAGATGAGATTTAATCTTAGTTCTCTGGAGAGAACAGAAGACATGGTCGGCACTCCCTGGCCTTTAGAGTTTCTTCTCATGCCTTTCCTATTGCTTTTCCTGGTTTTCTGTGTGCCTCCTCTCCTAATCCCTTGGCAGGGCTGAAGTCGGAACCCGAAAGACATTTCTGCTTAATGGGTTCTATGGTGCTAAAAGGAAGCCATATAATCCTAAGAGAGTAGGGGAAACATCTTTTCTGGGATATTTTGGAATAACCATGGGTAGAATTGTAGTTTATGTTAGCCAATGTCAGGGACTGAGGTATAAGGATCAGAATTAAAATAACAATATCTGCAACCAATGATGAGCTTGGCATCTAAGGCCACTTAATGTAGAGATGAATGTGTATATGGGAGGCAAACCAGCATCTGAAAGAAAGCCTTGGATCAACCAGATCCAATGAGAATTGGAAGATTGTAACGTGCTGTTGTCTCCAGAAGCTGCCGATCGCTCTCTGGGAGGAGATCTGCTGTGTCAACTCAAATCTCTTGGACAGATTCTTCTTCCTGTAGAGACCGTTGTCTCCAGACAGTTGCCATTAACTCTCATCCAGAGAAGTGACTTCCCTTCCTGCAGAGAGCTGCGTCAAGCCTGGTCTAAAGCAGAGACCCTCTATCTCTGGAGTGCTGCCCTCTTTATCCTCCTAGAGAATGGGCGTGGGATAATGCAAGGGCTTCTGGGAAGAACCACTTCAACCAATGAGCTTGCTCCTCCCAAGCACGCAAGCTCTTCCCTAGGAATTCACAAGTCAAACTACCAGGAAAGGCCGGAACTAGAAAACTGTCAAGTACCGACTTAGCACTTAGTAAGAACCTAATATCTCATTATCTCATAAGCACTTAGTAAGAACCTAACAGAGGATTCTAAATCGAGAATTGGAAATTAAGAGTCTATCACTAGGTGATAGCAGGGAATGTTGAGTTAGATGAGGTTAGCAATGTGTTAAACTCCCCATTTTATGGGCATGTGCAATTAGTTTGCCCAGCTCTACACATCCAGGCCCCCTCTTTGAATTTCCCTCAGCTAGAAAGTTGTAGATGGCACTGATACCTTCATTCTCTTTAACAGCAGCCTGGAATGGAATTTGAAAGCAGCAAACAGTAGCTAGAATTTGTTCCTCAATGCCTTTCCCACCTTTTGGGAGAAATGCCTGAACTCTGAGCTGAGACTACAGTGGTTTCCCGGTCCTTCACTCCTCCATCAAAGTCATTTGCTTTGGTTTCCTTTTCTCCTTGAATGAAAGATGCCTAAATTTCAAATCTGAAACTTGAAAGGAAAAGAAGTATAAAAGTCCTTTTGTTTCTATCTAATCTTTTAAGTTATTTTCCAGACCATTCTCATTTTCCCCTTTCTCCACGAAAAGCACAAGTAGTCTTGGTGAAAGCAGCTTTTGCTTCAAATCCAAAAGGATAGCTGAAGGACAGGAAATATTTTAGGCACCCTAAGTCCATTTCCCATTGCTGACATCTGAGTCATTCTGAGTGAGATTAAGTGAGTCCTTCAGTCAGTGAAACCAAGAGCCTCAAAGACTGATTAAACTTCAGAAGAATATGGGACTATCTTAGGGCTTTCTCCTCCATGTTAAAGTGAAAGGCATGTGAAAAATGTGTTGCAGACCTCAAAATGCTATATTAGTGCTAGCTGTTATTATTATTAAAATTCCAAGGAAATTGTCGTAGAGAGTTATGGGAATACGGTGAGGTTTTACCTGACTAATAGTTGTGGACAGTATTAATGGGAACACAGAAAAATCTTGAGGGCAGAGCTAACTGTGCCTTTTCTTCTGAAGTAGAGTGGGATGGTTGTTAATAGAATTCTGGAATTGAAGTCATGATGACTTTCACCTAAATGAGTGTGTCATCTCAGGCATTTCCCATCATCTCTCTGAACCTCAGTTTCTTCATATGTAAAAAAGGACCATGAACGCCATAAAACTGTTGTGAGGATGCCATGCGATCTTAGGTATAAATAAGTCCAAGAAATCTTTAAGTGCTTATTTGGAAACAAAAGGTAGGGGGGAAACAAAAGGCATCATTCTCCAACTGATATATGGTCAAAAGAAATGAACAATAAATTCCAAATTATTCTCTGGGATATTTTGGAATAACCTGTGGACTGAGGTGGATCAGAATTGTAGTATGGGTCAGTCAATTTTCAGATAAAGAAATTAAAACCAGTTCTAGTTATATGAAAAAAATGCTGTAAATCACTATTGAACCGAGAAATGAAAATTAAGACAACTTTATACTCTCAGATTGGCTAAGATGAACAGGAAAAGACAATGATGAATATTGGAGAAGATGTGGGAAAACTGGGACACTAATGCATTATTGGTGGAGTTGTGAACTGATCCAACCATTCTGGAGAGTCCCAAAGGGCTATCAAACTGTGCATACCCTTTAATCCGGCAGTGTCCCTACTGGGTCTGTATTCCAAAGAAATCATAAAAAAGGGAAAAGAACACCCATGTGCAAAAATGTTTGTAGCAGCCCTTTTTGTAGCGGCAAGGACCTGGAAACTGAGTGGATGCCCACAGGGAGAATGGTGAATAATTATGGTATAAGAATGTAATGGAATATTATTATTCTATAAGAAACGATCATCAGGAGGATTTCAGAAAGGCCTGGAGAGACTTACATGAACTGACACTAAGTGAATTGAGTAGTACCAGGAGAACACTGTACATGGTAACAACAAGATTATACAATGATCAATTCTGATGGACTTGACTCTTCACAATGATGTAATTGAGGTCAATTCCAATTGACTGGTGATGGAGAGAGCTATCTATACCCAGAGAGAGGGCTTTGGGGACTGAGTGTGGATCACAACATAGTATTTTCACTTTTTTGTTTTTGTTTGCATTTTGTTTTCTTTCTCGTTTTTTTCTTTTTTTATCTGATTTTTCTTGTGCAGCATAATTGTAAAAATATGTATAGAAGAATTGCACATGTTTAACATATATTGGATTACTTGCTGTCTAGGAAAAGGGTTAAGGGGAAGGGAGGGGAAATTTTTGGAATACAAGGTTTGGCAAGGATGAATGTCGCAAATTATTTATGCATGTGTTTTGAAAATAAAAAGCTTAAAAAAAAAAAAGAAAAACAGGAGGCATCAATAAAAGATGCTTAGAGAGTCTTTAAAATGTTCTATAAGTCAAGATATTATCTTTCTCCAAGCTGCACTCCAATGAATCTGGGAAGTCTCCAGACTTTGACTTCGACTTTGACTTATCCTATATTGGGCAAAAGCTCCTGGCAGCCTCCCTTGGGACCATCCTAAGCAAGATGAAAAGAGAGCTCCTTCTACGTCCCCCTAGAGGTAAAGTTTTACCTCCCTTCCCCAGTCTAAGCCAATCCGATCCAATCAACATGTATTAAGAGCTGATTCTCTGCCAAAAACAAGGCTGGACATTAGAATACCAAGATAAAAAAAATTAATCCTATCCTCAAGCAGTTTATATTCTACCCCCTAAAAAAACATGTAAAATCTCTCTTCAGGTCTTCCAGTGTTTCACCGATATTTGGGACAACAAAGAATTCAAGATGGGTTTGATTTTTTCTTCAGTATCATCTTGAAATCTCAAAGATTTCTTCAGCGTGGTCTTGAAATCTCAAAGATCTGGGTTAAATTCTTCTTTTTATTTTATTTTTAATTTACGGAACAAAAGAAGCATTTCCATAACGGTATAATAAGAAGGTGATTTTACATGAAACTGTAAATCTATAAAGCATCACTTCTTTCCTCAAATTCTATTTGTATATAAACCTGAGCAAATCCCTGAAGCTCTCTGCTTCAATTATTTATCAGTAAGGTTGAGAAGGCAGCTGTGTGCTCAGTGGATAGAGCACTGGGCATTTAGGATGAGGTTAGAGTTGGTCCGGTTAGATTCAATTAGAGTCAGGTTAGAGTTAGTCGATTATTCAGAGTTAGTGTTAGCTTGAGTCAGGAAAACCTGAGTTCAGATCTGGCCTCAGACACTTCCTATCTGTGTGTCCCTGGCCAAATCACTTAACCCTGTTTGCTCATTTGTAAAATGAGCTGGAGGAGGAAATAATCAACCATTCCAGTATCTTTGCCAAGAAAACCCCAAATGGGGTCACAGAGACTTGGACATGGTTGAACAGCAATAATAACAAAGATGAGGGGTCTTGGACTCAATGGCCTTTATGATATCCTTTGCCCTTAAAAAAGATCCATGATTAGCCTAAACATGGGAGCTATCCACTTTGGGGATTTTTAGATCCCCTTACTTGTCATTCATCTTGGATCCAAGGAAAGCTTTAATCAGGGTCTCTATTGCCCTCTTGTTGGGACACAGGAAGTGGGAATCCAGGCCTACAAATTCATTACAAAGTTTGTATGGAAACTTCGTCCCCAGTTAGAGATTGACAGTTCATCTGGGACTGACTGTAGAGTCTTAAAGAGCTTTCTACAGCACGGAAAGAAGCTGTGACTCAGAATGTCACAGCCAGTCTATGTCAGAAGCAGGGCACAGACCTCAGCTTGCTGAGTCCAAGAACAGCTGTTTCCAAGACCCATGACTAAGAGCAATGTAGAATACAGAGAGTGCATCAGTCCGCCTGCCTGATACAAATTCCCCATGTGGAGAGACTAAAGAGCTGAATTCTGGGAGAATCATGAGAACCATCAAGGGAAATGCCCTAGAGGATAGCCTTCTAATTACCTTAGAATCCAGCCCAGATGTTCTTAGGGACTATTTGTGTCCAACTTGTGGCAGAGTGTTCTCAGCTTGTTTTGGTCACAGTCGGACACACTAACTTGACTCATATAAAAGAGCCATGACCTTTTGATCCTCTTCAAGGACAAAGGACAACAACCAATCAACTAACTAATCAACCTTGGGAGATAGGCTCATTGGATATAATCATCCCCAATTTACATACGAAAAAACAGAGGCTCAGGGATCTTATGTGACTTACCTGAATTACATAGCTGAATTACTTTGCAGAATTACACAGCTAATTTAGAAAAGTATTGATTCAACCCAAAATTCTCCCTTATCCTGATGATGTTCTTTATCTTGGATCCACAAACCCTCAATGGATATAGATTGCAAGGGGTCCATGAACTTGGGTGAGGGAAAAAAAATCCATCTCTACTTTCACTGAAGTCTTATTGAAATTCTGAGAAGGGTCTCTAGGCTGACTGTCCCAGGAGTCCAAGGTTCAGAATTTCTGGTCCCCTTCCAGAAGTTTGTGCTGGCACTATAATGAAGATGCTAAGCGTCTTAGTCTTAGTCATGACCTTCCTTCTCCAGTTTCTTTCTCCCCAGTACAACAAAGACTCCCAGGCTAGTCGATTGGTTATTTTCTCTCTTTCGAGGGAGAGGAAAAAAACAAAATGCTTTGAGGCTGTGAATGGAAAAGCCAGCTGTTCTCAGAGGAAAGTGGCAGGACAAAGGAACCATTACAACAAAGACCTGGGTAACTGAGAAGAAAGCAAAGAATGGGGAGGAAGGCTTGGGCATCTTGAAATCGGACACCAACACCTCCAGAGGTGGTGACGATCACTCCGGTTCTTTGGTTATTGTTGTTGTTGTTGTTGTTTAATCAATGGCTTGGTTTCAGGCCAACTAAAAGGAGACTCCCTGGTGGCCCAAGAAGAGAATCTCCTCATGGAAGAACAAACAGATGAGGAAGGGGACGGGGCCCACCTCTGGGTGCTGGAATCTTTGTTATTGTTATTTAACAAAGAAGATTAGGCGAGGAAAAGCTTGAGCCTTGGTGAGCCCAGTCCTTGGTTAAGCCTTTTACACATGGAAACTGGCCTTCCTAATCACGTCTAAGGTTACACTCACCCAGTCACCCACACTTAATATCCCTGTGGCTTTACAGGGGGAACAGGTGTTCCTAACATGCGTGAGCTCACAGGAAATTAACAGATCGAGGGGGAGCATGATGTCTGCCCTGCAAGTCATGAGCAGCACATTCAAAGGAAGAAACTTTATCCTCTTACCTAGAAACTGGATATGAGAAGAGAAAGCTCAAACCTCTTTCCCGGCCCTGGAGCCCCAACCCCCACCACTCCTTAATCTCCTCCAACTGGTCCAGACTTAAGAAGATCTCTTTATCCATTTGGCTGTTTGGGGGAGTAGATCGCACTATTAACCACTTTTATGCCAAGCTTTGGCTGGAGGGGCAAAGTCGCCAAGCAGTGTCTGAACAGGCCCTCCAAAAGCCTTTTATATCTCTGTTGTTCAATCTAAATTCAATGCAAGGCAGTCCAACAATCACCGAATGCCTCCTGGGTACCAGGTACCCTTCCAGGCACAGAAAAGCCAAAACAGAAAAAGTCAGTCAATCAATCAACAAGAATCTATTATGTGTCAGGCTCTGGGCTAAGCACAGCTCCCTTTCTTCTCTATTCTTCATGTAAAAGATAAGTAAATGAAAACAATGAAAAGGAGTGAAGGGGAAATTTTTCCTTAGAAAAGCACCTGAGCTATACCTCGAAGGATGCTAAGGATCCTAAGAAATGAAAAAGAAGAGCATCCCAAGCTTATTTAAAGGCTCAAGGAAGACATAAAAGGTCCATTTTTCTTGGCCAAGTCACTTGCCTAGAACATGGAACAAATGATAAGAAATAATAGGACATATCTGGGAAGACAGGTGGAAGTCAGATTGTGAAGGCCATAAATACCAGGGGAAGCTGATCTTATGCTAACCTGGAGGCCACTGATATTTAAATGACAGGCTTAGTGACAGGCTTACAAGTCCCTTGATTGGATGCCTGACCCCAGACAGAGCCTTGCTCTTTGTTACCTGGAAAAGAAAAAGAGGGCTGAATAAAAGGGTGAGTTCAAGAGAAGTAAATAGGGAAGAGCCCTTTCCTGAAGAAAGAACCGAGACCTCTATGACTACATGGTCCTGGAGGGGTCTTTTCAGGCCTAGGAACCTGAGGGGCCAGCCATTAATAGTCCTTCTCTTACTAAAATAACCCCTGGAAGTGACTAAATGTGTCCTAGATCATATTAGGGAGTAACTAGTCAGAATTCGAATTCAGGACTTCTGATGTCAAATTTAATACTTGTTTTTAAGAGTTCTTGGAGATTCATGAAAGGTCCCTTCACATTATTTCTAGTGCCCCACCCAGAAAATGATTTTCTGGAAATGATCAGTGAGAATTAAAAGAAACAAATAATGATAATAAGCTCAAAGTCCCAGCAGTGATTTTCACATCACCTCTGCTAACCATTAGGACTCAATCATGCTTTTTATAGGTTCTAGAGGGAGACAGTTTTCCAGGGTGAGAATGGGTTGACTGTTGTCTTCCTGAATGGTACATTTAATTAAAATATGTCCATGACCTCAAGGTGTGGGGGAAATCATTGGGTCTGGAATCCCAGAGCCTGTGTTCGAAGCCTGACTTTGTTCCTTACTAGCTAAATGACTTTGACTGGATACTCAGCCATCTCCAAACTTTAAAATTAGACTAACTTCTCCCTAAAGTCCTTTCCAGCTCTCAAGCTGAGGTCCCATGACCTAAAGATTTTCTTCTCTCACCGAGTTATCTCGCCTCTTTTATCTTTGAACTTATCCCTGCTCTATGGCTGTCAAAAGAATGTCCAAATTGCAAAAATCTCCTCTTGCCCTAAAGGAGAAATCAACAATCTGAGATTCCTTCCAGCCACAAGCCTTTGAGCTTCATGTTCAAAGGGATTCAGCGGAGGAATGTGAACACCTAAGAAATGCATTAAAGGATAAACATTATGAATGAGCTGCTTTGCCAAGTCTGATTTTTAAAAAATCTGTACCTACTAGTTCACGGTTCCAGTTCCAGCTCCTTCAATTTTCTGGAGAGGCTCTGGTCTGCTCAGCACCTTCCAAATAATCTGAGGGATACAGAGGAGGGTTGCTATCTTTGTGGGGACATACACAGACTCACCCAGAGGTCCCTGAAAACTTCAGTTCTAAATCTGTCTCCTTCTAAAAAGGAAGAAAGCGGGGCAGCTAGGTGGCGCAGTGGATAGAGCACCAGTCCTGAATTCAGGAGGACCCGAGTTCAAATCTG
Organism: Sminthopsis crassicaudata; assembly: GCF_048593235.1. Taxonomy (NCBI): domain Eukaryota; kingdom Metazoa; phylum Chordata; class Mammalia; order Dasyuromorphia; family Dasyuridae; genus Sminthopsis; species Sminthopsis crassicaudata. Next base: position 471,584,325 of record NC_133620.1, on the reverse strand, counting down.
ATTTCAGACACTTAACATTTCCTAGCTGTGTGACCCTGGGCAAGTCACTTAACCCCAGCCTCAAAAAATAAAAATAAAATAAAAAGGCAGAAAGCAAAATTCCACCTAGAGAGAACGCTTCAAGGAAAGACTGCCAGCCAGTGGCTAGCTATGGCAGCAGCAGAAGGCAAGCCCAGAGAGAAAGGACCATGGTGGTGAGCCAATCTCAACCTCTTGCTTCATAATAGTCCCCAAACTGCAGATCACGCAGCCTTTGCAAGAAATGGAGTCATAAGTAAAGGGAGGCACTAGGGTTTAGATAATAGATTTCTATTTCTTCTTCTTCTTCTTCTTCTTCTTCTTCTTCTTCTTCTTCTTCTTCTTCTTCTTCTTCTTCTTCTTCTTCTTCTTCTTCTTCTTCTTCTTCTTCTTCTTCTTCTTCTTCTTCTTCTTCTTCTTCTTCTTCTTCTTCTTCTTCTTCTTCTTCTTCTTCTTCTTCTTCTTCTTCTTCTTCTTCTTCTTCCTTTTATTTTTAAAACATATACATCGAAAATTTTCAACATTCACCCTTACAAAACCTTGTGTTCCAAATATTTCCCTCCCTTCCCCTCATCCTCCCCTAGACAGGAAGTAATCTAATATATGTTAAATATGTACTATATATATATATATATATATATATATATATATATATATATATATATATATATACATTTCCACAATTATCATGCTGTGCAAGAAAAACAGATCAAAAAGGGGGAAATGAAAGAGAAAGCAAAAAGCAAGCAAATAACAACAAAAAGAGTGGAAATACTATATTGTCATCCAGACAGTCCCCAGGGTTCTCTCTCTGGATACAGATGATTCTCTCCATCACTGGAGCTGGTTGGGACTGGTCTGAATCATCTCATTGTTGAAAAGAGCCACGTCCCTCAGAATTAATCATCACAAAAATCTTGTTGTTGCCATGTATCTCCTGGTTCTGCTCACTTCTCTCAGCATCAGTTCCTGTAAGTCTCTCCAGACTTCTCTGAAATCCTCCTGCTGAATCACATCTTTCAGAACAATAATATTCCATAACAATCATATACTATCACTTATTCCAGCCATTCCCCAACTGAGGGGCATGCACCGAGTTTCCAGTTTCTTGCCACTACAAAGAGGGCTGCCACAAACATTTTTGCACATGTGGATCCTTTCCCTCCTTTAAGATCTCTTTGGGATATTATCCAGTAGAAACACTTCTGGATCAGAGGGTATGCACAGTTTCAGATAACAGATTTCTAAGGCTGTGGATCACTTACTCCAGATTGTCTTTGACTGAGCAGATCTCAACTCTTCGCTCTGTGGCAAAGAAAAGGAATGAGAAAAGGAAAGGAGGGGCAAAAGAAGGTGGGCTGGAGAAGGAAAGGCAGCTCCTGCTTCCCAACCCCATTTCCCAGTGGATTTTTACCAGGCTCCTCCATTCAATTGCATTGTTTGGAAGACTTGGCTTTGTCTTCTAGGACTTCACTTTGTGACCCTGGATAGCTAGAATCTATCATAAGCTTTAAGACAGACAAAGCTCTCTATTTATGATCTCTCATGCGACTCTCGCAACATCAGTAGATGCTATTATTATACCCATTTTACAGAAGATAAAATTGAGGTTGAAAAAGGTTAAAAGGATAGTACCTGAGTAAGTACCTGAGGCAGATTCCAAATTGGACTTCCCACTCAAGTAGTTGCCATAATGTGTTAAAGATCTCTCCCAGTATTTTATATGTTAATGGAAAGGGGCCCAACTCCCTTCATTTTTATAGGTGGGGAAACTGAGTTTCACCAAGGTGAAATACTTTGCCCCAAGGTGACAGCTGAAGAGTCAAAGTGAGGTTCCTCCTCAGCCCTGAGATTTCCCCACATCTAAAAGCACCCAGTTCTTCATCTGGAAGAAATAAAAGCAATAGGACCAAAGAGCGCACGCCTGAAATGTCTTGGCACGAGAAATCTCCCCAGTTTTCAAGGCAATAAAGGATAAATTACGACTCTCAGGACCTGGGCCTAATAAGATTTTGCCGGGTTCATGCATGGACAATAGAATAAAAAGATTTCAGCTCTGTGGCTCATGAAGACATATGGGCTACGTAGACCTTGAATTTTTCCAGCAGAGAACTTCTTGAAATTGCTAGACATACTCCAAATTAAAGCTTTCCACTAGACCTCCATTAACGCTCTCCCCCAAGGCCTCTTCCTGGCATTTCCCTCTCAGTTCTCAGAGGCTACTCAGAGGGCACATCCGATCTCATAGGCCCTAGCAGGCTGGGAGCCCTTAAGTGTGGACAGGGTATCTAATGAGGCACCTGGGTGGCACAGTGGAATAAAATCCTACCTCAGACATTTACTGGCTGGGGGACCTCAGGCTTGCCTCAGTTTCCTCATCTAGCAGACTAGATTATTAACAACAGTACCAACCTCACAGAATAGTTGTGAGAATAGGAGATGTCACATTGAAAGCCCTTAGAAAATATGAAGATTACTTGTTATACATTTATAAACATATTTGAATGTCTTTTTTGTTTGATTTTTATTTCCAAATTTATTTAGATTTGTGTAACACTTCCTTTCACTTGACTGTATAACATCACTTTGAGGTTTTTTTGTGTTTTTTTTTTTTTTATTTTGTTGCCACCAAAGCCAAGCAGTTGCTTTCTCTCCTAGATGCCCTGGGCATTTAGAAGGCTTTCCTTTCTTTGTACCATGAGGCAAAACCAAAGCTCTTTCCAAAAGCCAAAAAAAAAGAATCATAAATTTAGAATTGGGAAGGGACCTCAGAGCTCCCCAACCTAACCTCCCCCACATCACAGAGGTGTGAAAGCAGGATAAAGAGAATAGCAGTGAGTTTTACCCCCCTTGGTAACTCCCGCTTCCAGAATATTGCCTAGAACACAGTAGGCTCTTAATAAATGCTTTATAACTCATCGATGGTATTAGAGAAAACTAGGAGCCCCAGAGGAAGTGACTTGCACTTGGCATACATGGCAAAGTTCAGATTTGAGCCCAGACTATTTGATTACAAAGTACTCTAACCACCATGAACCACTGCCTTTATTATTTTCTTTTAAATGACTCATGGATTCTTGGGTGCTGAATATATACTTCTGCGATGGAGCCAGATGAAGACAACCCTAATTGTGATATGATTTGGGCCAATCACCTTTGATGTCATGAAAGGAAATCACTTTGTCAGCCCCTTTCCTTCCAGAACATCCCCAAGTAATGTAAACGAGGAGGGCCTCCAAAGACAGTGGAGCTGAGCTCTGGAGATTGACCTTGTCCTTGGAGTCTTATCAAAATACTGTTTATTTTATTTTTTTAATGCAAAGGAAACGCCCAAGCCCATTCTAGCTAGCAGGCAGAGGCGTGCACATCTTTTTTCTGAGCTTATTTTCAGTCTTGTAAGGCGATGAAAGTTGGGGTTGGGGAGGAGGGAGAAGTCCTCAGCCAGAAAGAATTGGTGAAAAATCCATGGAACTGCTTGAGTGTTCATAGTCAGACAAAAAAATGATGTTTCATCTTGGGAATTTTCCAAGAGAAGAAAAAGGGAACTCAAAGCACCTGGAAGAAAAAGAAGCTGCAGGTTCACTGTGACTCACATGAAGATGCTACTACTATGTGCAGCATTAAGAAAGAAGGCTCAGCTTTAACCTCAGAGATCATCTCAAGAACGGCCCTATAAAATATTACCTTGAGTCACTTTCCAGGGCAGCTCAGTTTTGCCAAGAACCGAAAAAATCAAACCAATGGCCATGAGGATGCTGATAAATCTCAGATCTTTTCTAGGTTGACATTTGGATAAAGAAAGTAAGAGTAGAGAAAGGGACAGGCGAGTAGACGGAGTGTAAAAGAAGAGGAAGAGAAGAGAAATAAAAGAGAGATGTGCAAAGAGAATGAATGAGGCAGAAAAAAGGAGGGAGGAAGTGACAGAAGGGGACAGACAGAGAAGGCAGATAGGCTGGAAAAGAGACAAGAGGAAGGGAAACAAAAGAGGGGAACAAAGAGAAGGACTGAGGGAGAGGAGACAGAGATAGACAAAGAAATGAAGAAAGAGAAAGATACAGTCATAAAGGAGAGAGAGAGAGAGAGAGAGAGAGAGAGAGAGAGAGAGAGAGAATAAGAGAAAAATACAAGAAAATAAAGGAAGAAAGACAGAAACAGACTAAGAGACAGAGAGAGTGGTGAGAAAGGTGACCCCTCCCCACTTTCTGCCCAAGGGTATCTAGGTTAAAATGAAGAGAAATCTGTCCTTAAGATCAAGTGAATTTCTCTTTCTGGCTGTCCCCCACTCACTCAGAATTAAACTAGGATTTTTTTTTTAAGTTTTAAAAAGAGCAAAGAATGGAATCTCCACAGTCCAGGCCAGCTTAACTTCCATTCCTGATCTGCTCATAGAGCAGGACTTCTTCACCTTTGGGTGTGTGCCTTAGATCCTTTTAGTATTAATCTGACAAAGCATATGGCAAGGTGGATCCATTCTAACAGGCAGAGAACAGGCACAAAAATGGGTATACACACAGCACATGGGAAGCAACCTTAACAGGAATGGTCATAAGAGTCAGACAAGTTTGAGGAGCAAAACCTAGAATATTTTTTAAGAGCACTGCCATTGAGTCACCACCAGTATTTGAATAGTTCTGTCCCATGTTTCCTAGGGGATCTCCTAAAAGACTTTTCTCTGGATCTCAGTTTCTTCATATGAAAAATAGGTAGGGAGGCTAGATGACCTCTGAGGTCCCTTTCGACTCTAGACCTATGTTTTTTGACCTTTCCCTTGCAAGGCCTCCAGCTGGGCCGTTTTCCAACTTGCTGAGAAGTTGGCAGAGCCAGAACCCTCTGGACAGGGGAGTTGTTTGTAACCATCATGCCAAGAACTTCTGTTCCTGCACCTTCTGGTGGCCAGACCCCTCCTTCTTGCCTTGTGAAAGTAGGTGTTTCCTTTGGGATGGTGTCTGGCATGGGATCAATAGATATGTGTCATCCTTCATGTTCCTGCAGAGTGAGATGTCCTTGTAGAAACCTGTGTTGTGCGTCTGGGAGAACTAGAGAAAGAGATCTAGGTCCTGGAATAATCAAATGACAGGTGAGGGAGGATGCTGATGAGAGCTAACTTCAGCCAAGTCTCCCAGGTGACACTGCATTCCTGTATTAGTCAGGATGGAGAGAGAGATAGAGAGATACATAGATACATAGATACAAGATAATAGATAGATACATAGGTAGAAAAATAGATATAAGATACATAGATACACAGATACATAGATACAAGATATATAGATACATAATAGATACATAGATACAAGATAATAGATAGATACATAGGTAGAAAAATAGATACAAGATACATAGATACACAGATACATAGATACAAGATATATAGATACATAATAGATACATAGATATAAGATAATAGATAGATACATAGGTAGAAAAATAGATACAAGATACATAGATACACAGATACATAGATACAAGCTATATAGATACATAATAGATACATAGATACAAGATAATAGATACTATAGATACATAAAAAGAAAAATAGATACAAGGTACATAGATCGATACATAGGTACACAGATACATAGATGGAGAGATGGATAAATGGATGGATGGGTGGATAGATGAATGGATGGATGAATGGACGAATGAATAGATGGATAGATAGATAGATAGATAGATAGATAGATAGATAGATAGATAGATAGACAGATAGATGAAAACATAAGTAAATGCATGGATGGATGTATAGATGGATGAATAAAAGGATGGATGGATAGATGGATGGATGGATGGATGGATGGATGGATAGATACATAAATGGGTATATGGATAGATAGATGGGTAGATAAGTAGATAAATAAATGGATAAATTGATAAATAGATGGACGGATGGATGGATAGATAGAAATATGATGTATAGATAGACTAATAGATGATAGGTAGATGGATATATAAACACACTGTATGTATACGTGTGTATGTCTTGGGCCCTCTCCCCAGTTCCACACACCTGCCTTTGGCAATCTGGCAATCCCTTTTCAGGATAATGTATTTAAATGCAAAAAAAAATCAGAGAATTATAAAGGAAATCAATTTTACAGAAAAAATAAATTCATAGACCCCATCTTAAGAATCTCTGGACAAGATAATGTCAAAGATTCCTTTGAGTTATAAAATCCAAATTTCTATGGAAACCTAGGCCTGAGAAGCTGAACATGGTGATACTAGATTTAGAACCAAAGAGCTGAGTTCAAATCTCTATTTACTCACCTACAGATATGAATGACTTTTGCTAAGTCACTTTCATTCCATGTCTGTGAAATGAGAGCTGAACTCAATAATCCCTAAGGTCCTTATGGTCCTAAACAAGGGGGTAAGCCTTTAGATAAGATGACCCCTAAGGTGGGCCTATGATTTGTGAATTAAATATTTTCCATTTCAGGAGCTTCCCAGTTCCCCCTCCATTTTTAGCTCCTAATGTTTGAAAATGACCAAGGGCACTGAGCTGGGACACCCACCAGGGAACCCAACAGGTTCCAGGCTCTAAGCATTCTGATGACACTTTCTGATGACAGGCCTTCAAATATTTTTAGAATTAAGTCATTTGTACAACTTTAGGAAATCAAAAACAACTGGTGGGTTCTTCAAAATATTTTAGAAACTGGCTGTCCTCGAGGGGTTGCAGGGACTCTGGGAGGAGGGTAACCAGTGTGGGGTGGATTACAATGGAGAGATCACTCTGGGAACTATTCAAGAAACATGGGTGTCGCCTGCCTGCCTTTGAGGCTCCAGAGATCAAAGCCCTCAGGGCTAACATTTCTCCTCCACATTTTCCACTGTCTTTGAAGGGCCCCACAGCAGATGAGTTCCTCTGAGCGTTCATTCTGCTCATTAGAGTCTTGGCCTTCACTTACCATGGAATATGCTGCCCTCTGCATTTGCAATCAGAGATCCCTGGATTTGAGTCACATTTAAAGAATAATAATAGCTAGCATGTAGTTGGTATTTATATAATTTGTAATGCACTTTAAAAAAAAAATCTCATTTTAGACTTAAAGCTGTTATCATCCCTAATTTCCAGACAAGGAAACCGAGGCAAACCAAGACCAAGCTTGATCTTCTAACGATACATGCTGAAAGCAGGATTTGAACTCAGGTTTTCCTGACTACAGAAGACTCATCCTGAATTCAAATGTGGCCTCGAATGCTTCCCAGCTGTGTGACACTGGACAGGTCATTCATCCCTGTTTGTCTCAGTTCCCTCATCTGTAAAATGAGCTGGAAAAGTAAATGGCAAATTACATTGATGTCTGCCAGTAAACCCCCAAGTGAGGTCAAGGAGAGTTGGACACTACTGAAAAATGTTTAAACAACAGCTTTCTGGTTCCACACCCAGTGCTCTATCCACTGTACTACCCAGTTGCTTAAAAGAAAAGGCAGTAGGGAAAGAGGTCTCTGCAGAGTTCACGTAGCATCTCTGCACCATATTCTGATGATTCTGAAGGGAATCCTTCCAAGACAATGACTGCAGGTCGAATGAGGAGCCCTTTCGGGGAGGGCCAAGGGCAAGGTGCAAGGGATTCAGGCCCCAGCTCGGCCATCCCTCAGCTACATGACTCTGGGAAGATCTCTTTGTCTCTCCAAGTCCTATTATCTCCTCTATGAATGAGGGGCTTGTACTAGAATCAGGAGCTCTTACTCCAGTATATGGGAAAGTATTCTGATAACTATTCCAACATAATTGCTTTCCTTCATCTTTAATTCCATACATTTGAGAAGGAATTCTGAGAAGGATTCCAAGGCTTCGCCAGCCTGTCTGCTTGACACCGAACAGGTCAAAAGCCCCCGAACTGGGTGATGTCCAAGATCACTGCCAGCTCAATGCCCGGCCCTCTCTAAACCCCAATCAGTGGCAAACTCCTCACCAGCTTCTTCATTTTCTTGGAAGCAACATATAAAGAAGATTGTTCAAGGCAAGCAGGAGAAAGGAGAATGTGCTAAGAAAGAACTCTAAAAGGAGAGACTCGTGGCCAGGCCATCCTGGGGAGTGACTGTGGGCAAGCCTCGACCTCCCTAGAGCTGTTTCTTCCCCTGTACAATGAGGTGGTGAGACAACATGGGCTCTGATGTTCCTTCCAGTTCTAAATTCTAAATTTCCAGTTCTAAATATGATACAAAATCACTCAAGCCATCCCCCCCAGCCTCTATTTGTCCCTCAATCAGTTAGATGGGAGAAATAGATCTCTAGAGTCCTGTCCAGTTTTAGTTCCATGATCCTTTGACTCAGGACTCTTCTGAATCCCTAACATGAGAAATGATAGTGAACTCTCTTGTATTCTCTGTTACATGATTGAACAGCATTTGGCCAGGGGATAACACTCAGTGTTTGATCTGGTTCTTTCCTTCCTTCCTTCCTTTCTTCCTCCCTCCCTTTCTTTCTTCTTTCCTTCCTCCCTCCCTCCCTTCCTTCCTTCCTTTCTTCCTCCCTCCCTTTCTTTCTTCTTTTCTTCCTCCCTCCCTTTTTTCCTTTCTTCCTTCCCCCTTCCCTCCCTCCCTATCTCCCTCTCTTTCTTTCTTTCTCTTTCTTTCTTTCTTTTTTTCTTTTCTTTTTCTTTCTTTCTTTCTTTCTTTCTTTCTTTCTTTCTTTCTTTCTTTCTTTCTTTCTTTCTTTCTTTCTTTCTTTCTTTCTTTCTTTCTTTCTTTCCTTCCTTCCTTCCTTCCTTTCTTTCTTTCCTTCCTTCCTTTCTTTCTCTTCTTTCTTCCTCCCTTCTTGCCTTCCCTCTGTTCCTTCCACAAATCCTCCCTTCCTTTTTCCTTCCATTCTTTTTCCTCCCTCCCTCCACTTCCTTTCTTTTAAAGAAAATATATAGGTAAAGAGTCATTCTTCTCACTAAAATTAGTTACAGAATTACATTTCACCTCAGCCTTAGGATGCCATTTGAAAAATGATTCCACAGGAAAATCCAATTTTAAACTGTTGACAGCATTCATTAGACCCTGCCAATGGCTGAAGAGGCAACATGGCCTAGTGGAAAGTGTACAAGAATTGTAGACCAGGAAACTCTAACAGACCTGACAGCACTCATCCCACTTTGTTATTATGTGAAAATCCTGTTTATTCAATGGAGACTCATCAGTAGCAGTCTCAGTCTCTTCCCTGCCCCTGAGGCTTGCTGATGGTCTCCCTCCCTCCTTTCTGCTCACAGTCCACGGGAAGTCTTGCCTTAATGTGGAGCAGTTAAAAGGTATTGAAATCTAAGGCCTGACAATATTCTTCTTTGCTCATTCAACGCACATTATTGTCTGAATCAGCAGGATATAGTGAAGAGATGCTAGACTTGAAATCTGGAGACCTAACCCTAACCCTAGTCCCTGCTTTGCTGCTTGGGACTTCATTCTCATCCTCTATAGAATGGGTATAACAAGAGCTACGCGGCTTACCTCACACAGGTAGGCTCAATGAGAGAATGCCTGGTGGAGAAGTACTTTGAAAGATTCCAAGCGTTATCACCTCTTTTAATAATTTTTTTTCACCTTATGGAAAGTATCCATGAGAAGGACATTCATTCCTCTTTCTCTCTGGGTTCCACTCTGAACTCTGGACTTTTCTCAACCATTGTACCAGCTTCCCAGTTTTGCAGTTTCCTTATTATATAACATAATACAGTATAAGCTCCCTGCCAATGGGAAGTGTCTTCTCAAAAATAAAATAGCATGTTCCTGCACTTAGCAGGAGTGCCTGGCACATAAGAATCACTTAACTCTTGTTCACTCATCAATTTATTAACAGATTGTTTGTGGGACTTTTGACAACACAAGCCAATTTATTGTCCTCAGAGAGAGAATTGGCAAGGAAGAAGACTCTTGCCTTTCTGATCACTTCTCTCAGTTCAGGAGAAGAGGAGAAGATCCAACATTTTAACTTAATCCAGTGTCCAGATATCCACAACCATCTCAGAAGTAACAGAAGAAAATCTGGCTCAGAAAACATCTCTCTTCCTGGAGGTTTTAGTTTGTTGCTTCTGCAGTATGTTCTTTGGAAAAGTGAAGCACAGCCACACAATGGCTGGAGACCCATGACGTGGATGTGGGGAAACACTGATGAGAAATGACAATGAACTAATGAATTACCAGGGAATGGGGCTGCTGAGAATAGAATGGAGCTGCCGCTGGGACAAAGAGTATGATTAACCTGGGGAGATGTACGGATTCTGAACCTACCTTCCATCTGACTTGGGACCAACAAGTCACCAAAGCTACTTGTTTTGTGCAGGTCCAGATCCCTGAGATCAGTGCCGAGGAATTGTCAACATGGAAAGTCCCTCCCAGGTGCAGAAGGACAACTCTCAATAACTTGAAGAGCTGCCTATGAAAGCACTGAGAAGTTTCAATGGTTTGTCCAAGGTCACACAGCTGGCAGGGGGCAGCAACAGGTCCCAAGTCCATCAAGTCTTCCTCATTCCAAACCTAACACTCTCCACTAGACCATGCTGCCTCTTCACCCATTGGAAATGGCTAACAAATGCTGTCAACAGTTTAAAATTGGATTTTCCTTTAGAATCACTTTACAAATGGGATCCTAAGACTGGGGTGAAATGTAATTCTGCAACTTATTTTAGTGAAAAGAATGGCTCTTTACCTTTTCCTACATAATTTTTCTTTGAAAACAAGAAAGTGGAAAGGAGGAGGAAAAAAGAATGGAAGGAAAAAAGGATGGAGAATTTGTGGAAGGAATAGAGGGAAGGAAGGAAGGAAGGAAGGAAGGAAGGAAGGAAGGAAGGAAGGAAGGAAGGAAGGAAGGAAGGAAGGAAGGAAGGAAGGAAGGAAGGAAGGAAGGAAGGAAGGAAGGAAGGAAGGAAGGAAGGAAGGAAGGAAGGAAGGAAGGAAGAAAGAAAGAAAGAAAGAAAGAAAGAAAGAAAGAAAGAAAGAAAGAAAGAAAGAAAGAAAGAAAGAAAGAAAGAAAGAAAGAAAGAGAGAAAGAGAGAAAGAAAGAAAGAAAAATAGAGAATGAGGAAGGGAGGGAGCGAAAGAGGGGGGAGGGAGGGAAGGAGGGAAGAAAAAAGATGGTCAGTAAAGGGAAGAGATGATTACAAAGGTCGGACCTGCCTGCACAAAAGAAAAGTTTGTCACACAGCTTTATTTCCTTTTTTGACAGGATTACTAAATTAGCAGGTGAGGAAAATGCTGTGGAGAATTGGACTAGATTTTAGCCAAGCTTTTGATAAATTATCTTATACTATTCTTGTGGAAAACCTGGAAAAATATGGACTAGATAATGCAATCATCTGCAATGAAGTCTGCTTGGATAGACTGAAAGTTATTATTGATGTTTCAATGCCCATTTGAAAGAAACTCTGCTGGAAAACCACAGGGATCTCGGCTTGACCCTGAGCCATTTAACATTTCATCAAGTTGTTGTTGTTTGTTCTTTGTTCTTGAGGGGACCAGTGACATCAGGAAGATGATGTCTTGACTTGCAAGTGAATTAGATTTAAGCAAGGCAGGACTGTGCAAAGTCACCAGCCTCATTCTCTCTTCCGGAGCCACTGGAGTTCAATAATAACTGATGACCTCAGATGCAGTGGGAGACCTTGAGCTTTAAAAAAAAAAAAGTCATTTTTAAGCTAAAATGAGGTGCCACTGGAAGCAGTAGGTACCAGCCCCATGGCAGTCTACGAGAAAGGAAATGGCCCCTCATTAGGTGTATTTGACAGCCTGGACAGACTGGAGGAAGTACGGCTGAGTGAGGTCCCTTCCAAGTCTCTCTGATTCAGTAATAATGAGGAGGAGGAGGAGGAAGAGGAGGAGGACAATGATAATGACAGTGTGCTGTCCCAGATAGAGAGCTGGCCTCGCAATAAGCAAGTCCGGGGTTTGTGTCTCATCATTGCTAAATCTTGCTGGGCCTATCAGTAATATCTTTCAAAGAATCAACTTTTGACATCAGGACTTGAAAAAGAAAAAGGGGGGGGAATCTCTGGATTCTCCCCAAATCATTGGTTATTCATAACCACCCCTCTCAATAAGAAGTGCTATATGTATGCTTGCTAGCAGTATTATGTGTGTGTGTGTGTGTGTGTGTGTTTTTATACTGGCCACCCTCCACATTTGGAATTTTCTCCGTCCATCTTCTGGCTTCCTTCAAGCCCAGCTACCATCCAACCTTCTCCAGGAAGATGTTCTTGATCCGCCTTAATTCTAGTCTTTCTGCGTATTGATGAATTATTTGTCATATCGATAGCTTATTTATACACCATTGCCTGAATGCTGTGTCCCATTACATTATGAGTTCTATGGAGGCAGGGGCTGGCTTTTTGCCTTTCTTGTGTCCCAGTGCTTGATAAATGCTTCGTAGCTGATCAATCACGGCAATGAAATCCCAGGTCTGTTCTGAAATAATAATCATAACTGGCATTTATATAGCACTTCGTGGTTAACCAATCTTTACCTTCATTATCCCCATCCCTCACATCATGCATGAGATTAATCCTTCACAAGACAGAGTCAACATAAGCAAGAAACCAGAAAAGGAAGGTGAAGGAGATGGATAGCTTGGATTTGGACCAGGATTTGTGTCTGATTTCTGTTCAAGACGGGCTGGGGTTCATCGGATTTCTCCGTGCTAATACTGAAGACATTTGTCTGCTCAACTGGGAAAACTCCTGCTTCCCCTCTCTGCCCCTTGTGTTGCCGATGCTCCCCCTGCATCCCTCCTGGGCTACGAGCTCTCAGGTTACCATGGGGATACCTTGCCTTCTGTCAGAACCACATCGCTTTCCCCAGCTGCCTGCTTGATGCCCTGCCAAGCCGGGGAGGGCTTGGAGTATGGCTAACAAAGCCTTGCCAGGATGCAGCTCAAGGGAGAAAGAAATGTGGACTGCAGAGGTGAGAGATGAGAGGTGGGAGGGGATGGGAAGCAAGACACAGAGTTTAGTATTAAACCCTGCGGGAAAACCGAGAGGAGAACCATTCTCCCGAAGGAGCCCAAAGGAGCCCAAAGGAGCCCCTTGTTATTCATTGCTGTCCAAAGACAGTGTGGTCTGGTGAAAGGCTCCCACATCTGGCAGACCCGCCCAGCCTGTGGGGCTGGAACGAGTCATCAGCCCCCTCCAAAAAAAAAAAAAAAAAAAATGGCTCCCTTCTGCCTCTAGCTCCCATGATCCAACAGCCTCCTTGGATTCACTACTGACCTTCCTCTATGCCATGGCCTCTTTGTACATTGAGGGCCTCCCTTCTCAAAGGACTGTTTTTCAATGTGTGTGTGTGTTTATGTATATGAGTAAATGTATGTGTATACGTGGGTGTGTTTAAATACATAGGATTACAGAGGAAAACAATTTGTAAAAAAGACAAATTCATTTTTTTTTTTAATTTTCATGGCCCCTGGATTAAGAATGCTTCCTCTTTGTAAACTGAAGGCTCAAGGAGCAGGGCCATGCAGTGGAAAGAGAGTCACTTTTCAGAGTCAGAAACTCTGGGTTCAGATCCTGCTTCTGACACATGTTGGCTTGGGACTCTTTCCTGCACCTCAAGCAGCTCCCTAACACTCTTGGTGCAGAGGAAGTGTTGATCTGCACCAGTAAACAGGGCTTCCTCTGAGAGATCCCTGTACCAGGAAAGTCACTGGTATACTTGCTGTCTTTAAGAGGAGAGCAATGGAGGATCCCAGGTCTCCTCGAAAAATTTAATAGACTTAGAGATCATCTAAGCCCCTCATGTTATAGATGGGGAAACTCCGGTCCTACAGGTAGGAAGAGAAGCAAAATTTGAACTGAGTCCCTCTCGCAATAGTGGCTTTAGATCTCTATGTTATGTTTGCAAGTTGATTATTCAAGTCACTTGATTTCTCAGTGCCTCTCTCTATTTCTTCATCTGCAAAATGACAGTTGAACTCCATAATCTCAAAGGTCCTTTTCCATTTTATTGCTAGATCCATGATCTTGCTTGTGGCCTTGGTCATGGCTATTTTTCTGCCTGGTCCTCTGTTTCCTGCTCTGTGAAATGGGAGGAAGGACTGGGTAGCTTTGGAGGTTCCCTTATTGCTTAAAACTTTTCATCTTCTGATACTAGGACTGGAATAGAAGAACTCATCTAGAATGATGATGTCTGGGAGGGAGTTGTTAGCCAGAAAAGAATGATAAAAAGCAAGGCAGAAAAGACTTTTAGGACAGAAAAGTTTTAGAAAGGAAGGAAGGAAGGGAGGGAGGGAGGGAGGGAGGGAGGGAGGGAGGGAGAGAGAGAGAGAAAGGAGAGAGAGAGGAGAGAGAGGAGAGAGAGGAAGGAAGGAAGGAAGGAAGGAAGGAAGGAAGGAAGGAAGGAAGGAAGGAAGGAAGGAAGGAAGGAAGGAAGGAAGGAAGGAAGGAAGGAAGGAAGGAAGGAAGGAAGGAAGGAAAGGAAAGGAGGAAGGAAAGAAATGGAAGAAAGGGAAGAAGAAAGGAAAAGGAAGAGGGAAGTAGAAAAAGAGGGAGAGAGAGATAGAGAATGGGAGGAGGAAGAGAAAGAGGAGGAGGAAGAGGAGGAGGAGGAGGAGGAGGAGAGAGAGAGAGAGAGAGAGAGAGAGAGAGAGAGAGAGAGAGAGAGAGAGAGAGAGAGAGAGAGAGGGAGGGAGGAAGGGAGGGAGGGAGGGAGGGGAAAGAGAGGGAAGGAGGGAAGGAAGGAGAAAGGCAGAGATGGGTAGAAAGGATGGACACATAAAGCAGAATCCATCTGAAATGGAAAAGCTGCATTGTTTTGCGCTGAGCGCCACCTTGTGGCCATCTTTTCTCATTACACTCACCCATGTTTTCTCTGTTTTGCATCTAGAGCCTGTGGAAAAAGCAATTGTTGGCATTGGGGCTAAAGGGGACGAAAAGGAAGGCGCTCCTGCCCACACAAGGCTTCCCTTCCATCGAGGATTGATCCCATTTTCTGGCATTTATTCCACTTCTTGTCGTGGCCACTTCAATTTGCATCCGCTATCACCCCCATTCCCACTAAAGAACTGACCCAACAAATCTTGTGTCCCGAACCCCCCCAGCCTGGTGAAATCTGAAGCCCCTGCTCAGAAGCACGCTCTTAAAGCTGAAGTAAAATGCATACAATGACAAAGAAACCATTACACTGCCATGGGTATTACATTTTTTTTTAAAACAAGTTCCTGGGTCCAGGTTAAGAAGGCGTGTTCTGGGCCTCGTGACCTTTATCAGGTTTCCGGGCTTCTCAGCATTACAAAATCATTTGGGAAAAGTATAAACTCAGAGTGCACAATTATTGTTTTATTGAATCAATTAGCTCGAGTGGAGTGGATATGAATTGAATGAAAGCTGAAATGTGTTTTGGTTAAAGAGAATTAAATTAAAAAGAGTCCGTCACAGCCCTGTGGGACTTAGATAAACCAGCAAGCCAGTTTGAAGTCTGCCATTGCAATAGCCAGCTTGGTAGTGGGGCAGCTCCAGCCACCAAGAGGGCAGCCCTAGGGCTGTGCATAGAGAACATCTTCGTCTCCCTCGCCATGCCCTGGGACCAGAGGAAAACCCCGTGGCCTTTGGGTTTCCATGGAAAACAGTCATGGTGTTGCTGGAGTAGTGAAGGCCAATGGCTGTGTCCACTTGGGAAATAAGAGACATACTGAGAACAGGAAGCTTTAGGGTTTCAGGCACTACTCAGTAATGAGCTCCAAAAGGCAAGGTCTTGGGGCCCCCACAAATGGGAGAAAGGGTTACAAATAAACTAGAAACTACAATTTAGCTATATGATCTCTCTAAGATTGAGCCTGCCTCCCCAGAGAATAAGGATATACAAGGAGAGAGTGGATTCCAGACTTTGGGAAGGATGAGGATGATTTTGTCCCAAATGTTTCTATTATAGCATTTCAGTATCTATTTTTAAGTGGCTGCCTGGTAATCATTGGAAGCCTACTGGAAAAGGGCTTTGAAGCCCACTGGAAAAGGGCTTTGGAGCCCAAGAAACTATCCTCCGCCCTCAAAGAAGAGCTATTACATCAGGTTTTTTCTGGGGTTTCTTGTGGCCAACGTGAGTAGGAGACAGAAGAGTCCAGAGCAGATGTTGCTCTTGCAACACCTGAAACATGATTTAAATACATGTTTCATTGATACTTTCAAAATCACTCACTTGACAATGACCATCACTCTGCCTCTGCCCCCTTCTCCCAGGACAACTCTTCCTCACTGAGGAAGTACAGCCAACCCAATTAATATCTTGGCCCCATCTGACATCCAATGCCTCATTCATCTCCTAGTGTCGACTTCCACTTCACCAAACT
Organism: Sminthopsis crassicaudata; assembly: GCF_048593235.1. Taxonomy (NCBI): domain Eukaryota; kingdom Metazoa; phylum Chordata; class Mammalia; order Dasyuromorphia; family Dasyuridae; genus Sminthopsis; species Sminthopsis crassicaudata. Next base: position 471,568,049 of record NC_133620.1, on the reverse strand, counting down.
GAAGGAGGCGTCTTTTACACAGAGGTCACCGACTTCATGCTTAATCACTACATTTATCAGAGTTCAGGTATCTTTCTGGTTTATTTTCCTTTATAAATGCAAATCTGATCAAGTCTTACCATGCTGAGCTGCTTGGAATGGCTTTTATATAAACTGTTCACCTATTCTGCTCGTTTTGCTCTGCATCTGTTCATACAAATTCTCTCACATCTTCAAGTTCTTCAAATTCATCACTTCTAACAGCTCGATAATATTCCGTGGCATTCATATATCACAATTCCATGAGTCATCCCCCAGTCAATGGGTCTCCATTTTCTTTCCCATTGTTCATTCCCACAGCAGTACAATTCTAAATACTTTGGGTTGGATGGGACAGACCCTTCTTCAAGAGACATAGGCTATTGGTGGTATCACTGAGCCTGATACTATGTATAAGCTGTTCAGTAACTTTTCTTATCTAGCTCCAAATAGTTTTCCAGAGAGGTTGATCATTTGCCAATTCTACCACCTTCAGCCATGTTTCTCTTTAGGTCACTTTCATCATCATTTAGCCAACTAACTTTTTAAAACATGGCCCCTGAGAATTAATATGATCCCATGATTATAGCTAGCATGGATAAAGCACTTTGAGGACTGCCAAATGCTTCATTCAGCTTATCTGATTCTCAACAAAATCCTGTGAGAAAGGTGCTATTATTAATTCAATTTTACAGATAAAGAAACTCAGACTAAGAGACATCTGAGGAAAGAGTTGAATCCAAGTCCAAGACTCTTACCATTAAGCAACCTAATTCTGCCTAAGGTGCAAAAATGTGGTTTAGGCTTGTGTATTTATTTAACAGGGTCAGTCAGGATATAGGACTAGAGGCACATAAATTTAGAGCTGAAAGGACCTCAGAGGCCATCATTTAAAATATAAGGGAACTGAGGCCCAATCATTTTGAATGATTTGTCCAAATTATACTGTCAAATATAATAAATAATAATGATTTGTTGACTGTAAAGTTCTTGAATTGTGAGGGTCCCGTCTGCTCAATTATAATCCTTCTCTGGGAGGAGATCTGTAAAATCTTTTCCTTCTGTGCGCAGGTTTCTTGGGAGCTCTGAATCTCCTCCTGCTCTTGTCCTTTCAGCCCAGAGTCAATTCTCTCAGACCCAATGCTGCCCTTCTTTTATCCTCCCAGAGAATGGGCGTGGGATAACACAAGGGCTTCTGGGAAACATTATTTCAACCAATGAATTTGCTCCTCTTAGAATTCCTAAGGTGTAAACTCCCTTTAAAGGCCCTAACCAAAGGTCTGAGCCAGAGAACTGTCAAGTCAACCTGAGTTCTCACCTTGTAATTGTCCAGACAACCTGAGTTCTCACCTTGTCACTGTCCAGACAACCTGAGTTCTCACCTTGTCACTGTCCAGACAACCTGAGTTCTCACCTTGTCACTGTCCAGACAACCTGAGTTCTCACCTTGTCACTGTCCAGACAACCTGAGTTCTCACCTGGTAATCCTAACAGTTGACTGATTGATAGATGGACTGACAGGGCTCATCAACAATCATTTATTAAGCACTGTCTGTGCCGGGCTCTTTGCTAGGCCCTCAGAAAACAAGGACAAAAATGAACTTGCATTCTGCCCTCAATGAATTTTCTACTAGAGGAAGTAAAGGGTATTTAGGTTGATAATGAGTCAATCATCATTACTCCAGAGATAGACAGAAGGCTTCCATCTCCCCACCCTGGCAAGGGAGAAAAGAGGGCTGAGTCAAATGCACACACATCAGTGAAATGCAGACACAGGGCTTGAGAATAGACCCTTGACAAACCTGGCGGCCAGAATCTTGGATTGAGATCTAGAAGTGGCTGGTCCAGGCCTCTCATTGTTAGAGGAGATACATGATATTCAGTCTTCTGACTCTAGATCCAAGACTTCCATCACTCCACCATGATGGATACAACACTAACATCCATCCATATATTAACTTGAGGGTCATATAAAAAAGGAACTTTGCAAAATAATGCATGGATTTTTCATTTCTAATTTAAGATTTGTTTTCCATAGTCCTTAAGTTGGCTTATGTCCAACATCTTTCTCTTTGACCTTCAATGGATAGTGATAATCAGTATAGACACCACTGTCAAGGAAAGAGAACGCTGTTGGAGAACAACTGGTCTCGGGGCAGAATTCAACATTTAAAAAAGAAAAGAAATTTTGAACTTCCATTCTAAAAGTAACCAATACAATCTCTTTTCCATCAGTATTGATTCTTTCTAAAGAGTGAGAGACTTTGAAGGGCCTTAGAGATCATCTGGACCAGCTCCCTTCTTTCTAGACCAGGAAGTCACCAAAAATAGGCAACAAAGCCATATGGAATCTCTGAGCACCAATAAAGATAATAAGACTAGCAGCCATTTATGTTGTGCTTCAAATCTCTCAAATGCTTTTCCATCTGTGAGTTCATTTGATCCAAGTATGAGTCCATTTGGTCCAATCTCAGTTCCATTTCTTCAGCCATAAAATGGAAGCACCCTGAGACCAGGAACTGTCTCACCTTTGCTTTTCTAACACCAGCACTGATCATAGTTCTCAGAACAAAGCTGTTTATTCTTTGTTTGAAGAGAACCAATGACGTCATGAGATGGTATCTTGACTTACACATGAATTGGATTTCAGTGAGGCAGAGCCACACAAAGTCATCATCCTGACTCTCTTTTGAAGTCCAGTGTAAAGAGAGAAATCTGAATGACTAGGAAAGGCCTGGAATGCAGTGGATGATCTTGACATCTTTGATGACTGGTCAAGTTCTAAGCACTCCCTAGCACTTGCTTCAGCCAACTTCAGGAACAATTGCTTTCATCCACCCATTCCATAGGGAAAATCTTCACATACTTGGGCAGACAATCCCTTAACTCATTGATAGTTGAGACCCATTGGTCATCTTCACCGGTTTAGCCCATCTGCCAAGACAGTTTTACCAAGAGGTGGCTTCTTGTAATCACAAGGAAAAGTTGGTCCCAGGTATCAGCAAAGATGAGTGAGCAGAACCAGAGATACTAGTCATCCTCCCTGAACATTCCATATGCCCCAACTGCATAGTACAGGATTAATAAATTTGTCTTTGAATAGTATTGATTCATTGTTGATTAGTCATGAGTCATAGAATCCCCTGACCCAAAAGGGTAGTGATCAGCCACCATAGTATCATGCCAGTCATTGTAAGGAAAAATGGCAGGTTTTTGTCGATGATTATGAAGGGCATTGGGATGATGCACCCGAGGTTGTTCTGATGAACAGAAAATGATAACAACAGTGATGATTTTGACCATGGTGGGGAACATCATATGGATAAAAATGATTCCTATTTTCTTCATCTGCAGAAATAATGTCCCCAAAAATCTTAGCACAGATTTAAGCTTTAATGGATTTGATCAGCTTAGTGTTGTACTAATCTTGTATTTAGTTCTTCCAGAGAGATGGGAAGCCAACTTTTAGAAAATGAAGATTGTAGTTAGATTGGTTACAAGAATAAGCAGCATCTTCTTTGTTCAGAATGCTTTCTGTGAGGTCTGGAGGCCCTGTCTGCAGCATTTAGGACTTTGGGGACTTTTTCCTCCCTCAAAGCAGAGCATCAAGTCAACAATTGTCCCATTAAAATACCCTATTACCCAGTACTCTCATAATTCTTGGTTTTCACTTAGTGGCCATTCATAAATTCTTGGAAGAATACATCAGGGAGGCTCACAAAAACATCTCATTTGCCAGAATCTTCAAAAGTTCTTAGAGTTGATGTGAAGAGAAGTATGGAATTGTGGTACATGGATACCATCATTCACCATGCTGTCTGCCTTCCAAATTCTTTGTCTACAAATTGGGAGCATATTTGAGCCTCATTTGTTCCCCATCTATCTTTTCTCCCATTCTTCTTACCTCTTAATGAGGGTAACCCCTCTTAATGCTCAATCGACTTAAAACAATCTGGTTCTAAGCCCAATGTTTTAGTTGTTAGACCACAAAGAGAAATGAGACAAGGAGTATTTTAACTTGGTGCTTAATAGATGGTTAACTGCTGAAATGTCACAAGAAAATGAAGAAATCTTTTATTTCTAAGAATAATTTTTGCCCCTCTAGAGACATTGTTAACCTTTTTTTGTTCCTCTGCTCATACATTCTTGTGATAACAATGTTATTTAAACATCCGTCCAGATTTTCATTCTTTATTGAGGCATATTTTCCCAGAGCCTAAATTATTCCCTGGTTGTAAGTGAAATACTTTGCTAAGGTATGTGCTCTTCTGCAAACCACTAGCAAGGCTATGAATTACTATTAATAATGTGGTATTGTTTAAGCATTTAATAAATTTTCTATTACTTTACAAATTATTATCTTGAATTTATAGAACTTCAAAAGATACTCAAAATTCTTTTAATATTTTTTCAATACTTCCAAGATGATGATGTAAACATATAGTATCCACTTTAAAAATATGATCTCATTTGATCCCCACAACATAGGGAAGTGTAACACTGTATAAGTTCCCTGGAGTGAGTGTACCCTCCATCTGCACTGACTCCAATCCCAAAAGTTCTTGCTCAATCATCTTTAAAGGGACAGAAACAAAATGGCGCTCACCCTGCAGTCAACCTGGATTAGCCTCCATGAATTTTGCCTGGTTATCCTTCAACAAGGTATATAAATAAATGATATAATATATATGTTAATAAATGCTTATATTTATATATATAAATATATATTTCTTCACCTCCCAAAGATGAAAGACAAATAGACATATGGCCATATTCAGGCCAAAGATTTTGAAATCTTTCTAGTTTGAAGAATCTGCCAAGGTTTCTGCCCTGTCAATTCAATTTGCTTCTTTTGATTCTGCCAGTTCAATTTGGTTTAATAAGAATTTATTAATCACCCACTATGTGTTAGGATACTGTACTAGGGACTGGAGATAGAAAAATATTTTAAAAGTCATTGTTGAGGAAATGAGAGATATGAGGCACTACTCTACAGAGTCTGAGTGATACAGGCTCCCCCTGAAGTGTTGAAATCGTCAAAGAAATGAACCCAATGGATACCAATAAAAAACTGTGTTCTAGGCAATGCTCTAAGGACTGATGGCACACAGACAAAAGCAAGATTATCCCTACTCTCATGGAGCCTATATCCTAACAGGAGAGAAGAATGTATCCATGGAATGGGATGGATTGGCAAATGATTTTTGGCCTGGAAATCATCAGCCCTTTGAGGAGTTCTTCTAAGGAGGATTCTGAAAAACCACAGACACAGATTACAGAGCATAGGGAGAGGCTTCAATCTTATTGATGGAAAGAAAACTCATACCAATGAAATTAGATGTGTGGGGACCCCAGAAAGAAGCAAATCAAGACTTAATTTAAGAGTTATTGTTTTGTCCTTTGTTCTCGAAGAGGACCATAACATCAGGGAGGTGGTGCCATGACTTGCAAGTGAATTGGATTTAAGTGAAGGACGGTTGTGCAAAATCACCTGCCTCACTTTCCCCTCCAGAGCCATCTGAGTCCAAAGGCAATATAAGATCAAGACTTTGATTTTTCTTTTGTAGTATAATAAGTACGGAAATATATTTAGAAGAATCATGCATATTTAACCTGTATTGGATCACTTGTTGTCTAGGAAAGCTATTATTTTAAAAAACAATTTTTTAAAGAACTTAATGAGATCTTTTAAAATATTTTATGATATAGATCAAAATGATTGGAAATGGCCTGGATGAAATTTATAAGCTAAGGCGGTTAACAGGGGCACAGAGCTGCTTCTATTACTGCTAGCGACCCCTCTGTTATATACAAAAGACAACTGGGTGAGAAGAGAAGCTGTGCGAGGAAAATGATCTCTGTCAAGCTCTTGTTCCTTTTAGCTCTGGCATTTCTCTACTCCAAAAGAAGTCTGCTTAATATAGATGCATGCCTTAAAATATTCTAATAGAGACAGAGACCGATACTGGATCTCAATTACCCGAGATAGGGAGCCACCATATGAAAAAACTCCTTTCAATGCAGGTCGTGACCTTTGCAATTTCTAGTTATTGCTGCCTCGAGCACTACACAAATTTCCAAACCCATGGCCAAATCCCTTTCCAGAAAATTAGATCCTAAAGCAATTCTGTCTAGAGGTTTTCGGTCTAAAAAAGACACACAGAAAACCAATACACCACAGATCTGTGATTTCATCGATGGAGGAATCAGGTGAAGTCCAGAAGTTGTGACTTACTCATGATCACACATCTGGGAGTGTCAGGTAGAGTCCTTGAACTCAGCTGTCTTTAACATCCCATATCCCTCATCTCCTCCATCCAATCAGCTACTATTCCCTGTCCATTTGATCTCCACAACAGTTTTCTGTCTCATCATTCCGGCACTTAACATAGTGTCAGGCACACAGCAAGTACTCAATGTCTACTGACTTGTTTCCACAGCTTAAATTTACTAATCCAGAACTCAAGGCCTTCCACTATGTAGCATCACCCTACTTCCCAACTCTTCCCCTCCACTTACTCTGTGCTCCATCCTCTTTAGATAATCCACCAACACTGGCATTTCCCATTTCCAGGCTTCTGCTCATGCAGTTTCCTTCTTCCCCTTCTCTTCCCTTCTTCCCTTCATGTCAAATCATCTTTTAAAGTCCAAATCAAGCATCACTTTCTCCAAGATGATGACAAAGGTAGCTAATAACGCTTGACAAAGACTCCACATTCATTATCTCCTTGACTTTACGAGTTAGGTCGCCATTTTATAGATGAGGGACCTGAAAATTAAAGTGTTTGCTTGATTTGGCCGTGGCTACACAGCTTATGCTAAAGGGGTGGAAGAGGCCCAAGTTTTCTGAAGTCCAAGACAAGCCTGAGAGCTTAAAAGCTTTCTCTGATTCCCCCATTCAGGATTGGAAGAAAAGTGATAATAGATTTTTATGGAGGGGATAGGTCATGTTTTCTCTTTTGAACATGTTAAATTAGAGATGCCTAGGAGGAGATATCCAACTGGCAATCAGAGAGACAGGTCTGAGGTTCCCAAGGGATCCTTCCTCAGAAGGTTACTACTTGTGACATCTTGGGTAAATCATGTAAATCATGTATCTTCAGGAGATAAGTCTAACTGGGCTCCTGCACATAGACCTGCAGAGACCATCACTGACCCCATGGGAGCTGATGGAATCCCTGAGTGAAGAGGGAACAAAGAGGGAACCAGTGTGTGGGGGTGGTGAATACCTCGGTATTCTGAGAGGGCTGAAAATCCAGGTCAGGAGGCAGAGAAGGAAATGGCAGGGAGAGCTGGGACACACATTTGATGCTTAACAAACACTTTTTGATTAAATGATCATTGGCACTTTTCTCTGGATTGTGCAAAAAAGGCCCCTGGAGCTTCTCCCTCCAGGGGATGGATTTACTGCTCTCAGCATCCTTCCAAAAGAACAAGTTTGTCAACCCCTTTGGAGTTATGTTCACAGGCTGCCAAAAGATGATTTGCAACTGGTTTTTAAAATGCAAACGTAACATTTTCCCTGCAAGGATGGTTCATGTTCTTCTCAGGAGGCGGGTCATTTTCTGAAAATTAATTCTGCTTTTCTGCTAAATGAAATCACTTGCATTGCCTGGGGTGCCCCTTGGAGGTGTCTCCTAGGACTTCCTGCCTCCATAGGCCTGATGGGCCACAGTAGGTCACAGTGGGAAAGTCTCATGCCAGGAGTCAGGAGAGGTCAGATGTACCCTACTGTGCCTTGTTTCCATCCTCTGAAAAACAGGGAGAGTTGGACTAGCTCCCAAGTTAACTCCTCCACACTTTGTAGCTATTTTCTCCTGTATATGGTGCATACAAGGTGTAAGGTGTACCAACTCCAACTCAATTGACTCTCAGAAGTCAGGTCCCCAAGCAAGACCCCATCTTCTCCAGCCAGGGGAAATCCTTCTCTTGTGCCATTGGTTTGAGTCCCCAATCCAGCGTGTTCTCCCCAATGTCCTTCAGTGATTATACCTTGATTATCATTAATTCATATTAATCAGTTTTGACAAAGTGATGTTTTCTGAGAAAACACACAAAAGCAGAAGTCACAAAGTCTCTCTTTATACTCAGGCTGCATCTTCCCCCAGACCCCTTTGAACTCTGGGAAGCTGGGCCCAAACCTTGAAGTAGGTTCTACAAAGCTTTGGTCATCACCAAGTTCACTCTTGAATGTAGCCTGGTTGATGAATGTGTGGCCTGAGGCTCCCTCTTGGCGCTTTTAACCCACACGTGCCTCCTCACTGGGCTGGCCACATCTGGCATGACCTCTAGCTCCCAGACAGATGCTGGCTTCCACTTATAAGGTCACAGCCTAGTGTGATCCTCAATCCCTATGAGTAGGAGAGACCATCTGAGGCCCATATTCCTTGGCCACATTTTGACCTAAGACCTCTCTCTTTCCACTCAGAGACTTTTCCTCATTTGAACCAACCAGACAGAGGAAAAGGGTTCCATCGCCCTTATCGGGGTCCTTTTTATGCCAACCCAATTCCATCTCAACAATCAACCAATAATCACATCATATAGAGAAGCTAAGTGGTGCAGTGGATAGAGTGCTGGGCCAGCAGTCAGAAGAGCCTGAGTTCAAATCCTACCTCAGTCTCTAACAATTATGCACCCCATGTGTAAATGAGCTGGAGAAGGAAATGGCAAATCCCTCCAGTATCTTTGCCCAGAAAACCCCAAATGAGGTCACAAAGAAGGACACAACTGAAGCAACTCAGCAATAACAATCAGCCCAGAAATAGCCAGAGATCTCCTTCTGCAGTGGAGATCCCGTTGCTTCATGCTGTATGGTCAGATGCTTCCAGAGGCCAGATCTCCAATAGCTCAAGCTCCTAGGGCTCATCTGCCAGGCCCATGTTACACTCTCCAGCTGTGGGCAAATTGGCCAAGGTTTGTTTTGAACCCGTTGCCCACGTCCCCAGCCCAAAAGGCTTTTCTGGGGTCCTGAGAGGACCTTGAATGCCTCCCCCAGAGCTGGACTACAAGAAGTTAGCCAGTGTCATCCTGTTAGGATTACTAAGTGAGAACTAAGGTTGTCTGGATGGTGACAAGGTGAGAATTCAGGTTTTCTGGACAATTACAAGGTGAGAACTCAGGTTGACTTGATAGAGGGGGCAAGCTCATTGGCTGGGGTGGTTCTTCCCAGAAGCCCTTGCATTATCCCACGCCCATTCTCTGGGAGGATAAAAAGAGACAGCACTGGGCGCAGAGAGCAGATCGGCCTGGAGAAGGATAAGAGCTGGAGGAGATTCAGAGCCAGGATTCAAGAAGAAAGACTCTGCATTGCATCAGGCTTGACGGGGCTCTCTGCAGGAAGGGAAGTCACTTCTAAGGACAAGAGTTAACAGCAACTGCCTGGAGACAACGGTTCACTACAGGAAGAAGAATCTGTCTGAAAGATTTGAGTAGACACAGCAGATCTCTTCCCAGAGAGCGATCCGGCAGCTTTTAGAGACGACAGCTCGTTACAATTGGCGCCCAACGTGGGGCAAGGACTTTTGCTTATCCTGACAAGAGGAGCTAGACCAGACCTTCGCAATTTGGCGCCCGAACAGGGACAGACACAGTCCTGATTCCAGTGGAAAAGCTTCAGATCTAGATCTCAGTCTCTCTGACCCAGAACCGTGAGTAACGAGGAAACTTTGTTAAAGATTAAGTGAGCGTGCTAATAGATAAATAAGGAACTTAACTTGTTAAGGGCTAAACCAGGAATCTCTTATAGCTGAAATGGGGCAGATGTTAGCTAAATTCAATCCCTGGACCTCATCCGACTCATCCCCAGCCCCAGAAGCAACCTCAGCTCCACCCCCATTCAGGAGTGGTACTATAGAGAGTATAATCAACATAATTGAGGAGCAGAGTTTACTTGTAACCTGGGTACAGATTGCTAAACTCTTGGCTGCATTAAGACGCACATCCCCTTGGTTCTTAGAGGAAGAAAAGATAGATGTAGATAAATGGAAGCTAGTGGGATATGAAATGAAAGAATTTCAAGCAAAAAATGGGCCTCGTTCAATTTCTGCAGAAGTATTTTATATCTACAACATAGTTCAATTAGCCTTAAACTATCAAGCAAGTTGTAGGAGAAGGAAAAGTTCTAAAAATGAACAGAGGAGGAAGTGTGAGGAAAAAAGGAAAGATCAAGATCTTTCCCTAGAGCAAGAGGATTTAAATGAGGAATTATGGTATGATTCTCTTGAAGAAGCTTCAACCCTGCCTAGAGAACAGATTATTGACAGGCCCACATCAACCCCACCTTCAGAGATGGAGGAAGAAAGAGGGGAAGAGGCAGAAACACAAACAGAATTGCCTGTGAAGAAGCCTAAGCCTATGACAAGATTAGAAAAAGCATTGGTTAAAGCTAAGAGAGAAGGACAGGATATAAGTGATTTTATACATGCATATCCTGTGATTGAAAATATTGATTCTGTAGGTCATAAAATGAGAAGATATGCACCTTTAGATTTGAATAAAATTAAGGATTTGAAAAAAGGTTGTACCCTTTATGGGGCTACATCAGCTTATGTCAAAATGTTACTAGATGGTTTGTCTTATGAAGTCCTAACCCCGAATGATTGGAAATCCATAGCAAGGATATGCCTGGAACCTGGAGAAAATTTATTATGGCTTTCGGAATTTCATGAATTATGTAAAATTCAAGTCAGATGCAATTTGGAAATAGGAGTTAACACACAATTCACTTTTGAGCACTTAGCTGGTGAAGGTCAATATGGAGAGAATTCGGAACAGATTAATTATACCATGACAATATATGAACAAATTGCTAAGGCTGCAATAAAAGCTTGGGGTGTCCTTCCTGGACAGAAAGATCGTGGAGAGGCTTTCACTAAAATACAGCAAGGTCCCAATGAACCTTTTGCAGATTTTGTGGGACGTTTGCAAACTGCTGTCAAAAGAACTATTGGAGAAAATTCAGCTACAGAAATAATGACCAGACATCTGGCTAAGGAAAATGCCAATGAGATTTGCAAAAGAATTATATGGGGATTAGACAAAGATGCTCCTTTAGAGGAGATCATAAGACGCTGTGCTACAGTGGGAACAAATGCTTTTTACACCCGGACAATGATGAATGTGGAAAGACAGGGTCCCTCCTGGCAAGGGCCTTCTAGAGAAACTCGGCGATGTTTTCAATGTGGAAAAATTGGGCATCTAAGAGCTCAGTGTAGATATGGAGATACAGTGAGAAGACAGGGTGAGAGAAGACCTAAAACTCCATGTCCAAAATGTCACAAGGGCCTCCACTGGGCCTCCGAATGTAGATTGACCCAGGGAAATGACAGGTGGGGCCCAGCTTCAGCCCCCCAAGTGGGGCATGATGGCAGCCGAGGTTACATCCAGAGAATTTTAAGACATGATCAATCAGCCAAAAGGCAATCAGATTGCAAAAATGGATTACACTTGGGGAGAATACAGGCCTTTTAAACCAACAGGGCTGTGCCCAGTGCAAACAACTCCAATGTAATTGTCAGATGATGAGAAGAGATTTAGAAAGTGGTAAATAGAAGGAAATTAGATAGGTTAACTGCCTGGGAGAGAGGGTTTGCTTGTATTTCTTCAGCAGGAGAAGGAATCAGATGGGTGCCAACGAGTCATATTCGCCTTGTCCATCAGAGAGAGACAGAAAAGGAGAAAGACCTCAAAATAAAGGAGAAGATCTAAGAAACATCTGACACTGAAAGAGCATGGATAATAAGAAGACTGTTAAAGAACTTTAAAAACCAGCAGGAATCATTGGACTTCCTCACACAAGATGAGACTAATGGACAATGGACTTATGCACATTTATAAATTTTCAATTTATGATTATTTGATTATGATTATGTTATATACTTCTAGCATGTGTTACATTACTATGTTACTATGTGCTTATGTAATTTATGTAATTATCTGTAATACTTCCCATATTGATGGATTTATGTTTCAAGGTCATTTATGTAATTATCTGCAATACTTCCCATATTGATGGATTTATGTTTCAAGGTCATGACTGTCCTATGTTCTAAATCAAAAGAAAGGGGGAGATGTTGGGATTACTAGGTGAGAACTGAGGTTGTCTGGATGGTGACAAGGTGAGAATTCAGGTTTTCTGGACAATTACAAGGTGAGAACTCAGGTTGACTTGATAGAGGGGGCAAGCTCATTGGCTGGGGTGGTTCTTCCCAGAAGCCCTTGCATTATCCCACGCCCATTCTCTGGGAGGATAAAAAGAGACAGCACTGGGCGCAGAGAGCAGATCGGCCTGGAGAAGGATAAGAGCTGGAGGAGATTCAGAGCCAGGATTCAAGAAGAAAGACTCTGCATTGCATCAGGCTTGACGGGGCTCTCTGCAGGAAGGGAAGTCACTTCTAAGGACAAGAGTTAACAGCAACTGCCTGGAGACAACGGTTCGTTACAGGAAGAAGAATCTGTCGGAGAGATTTGAGTAGAAGACACAGCAGATCTCTTCCCAGAGAGAGATCCAGCAGCTTCTGGAGACGACAGCTCGCTACATCATCCCACAGAATTTTCGCTCCAGAGAAAATAGGTGAAAATCACAGGGCTCCCAAATAGAGTTGTATGGCATCTTGCTACAAAAAACATTGTCTCCTACCATGTTAACCAAAGATTCCTACCTGCTTAGGAGTTAACTGGGGCCTCCCTGGTTGCTAGAAATAGCCCTCCCTGACACAATGGCAATAAAGAAAAGGCTTTCAAGACAAAGAAAACCAGCTTCCTGTCTCAGAAGGAAATCTGAGAGCTCCCTGCAGAATTTCCCAGATCACACTGAGCTGTCCCAAAAGGGACTGAGCCTGGGTCAACTGGTGGTCACTTGGTCTATATCTGTAATGGGGAGGGGATATATTTGGATTGGGAGGGGTTATATCTATAATGGGGAGGAGTTACACATGTAATGGGGAGGGGTTATATCTGTAATGGGGAAGGGTTATATCTGTAAGGGGAGGAGTTATATCTGTAAGGGGAGGAGTTATATCTGTAATGGGGAGGAGTTACAATTGTAATGGGAAGGGGTTATAGCTGTAAGGGGAGGAGTTATATCTGTAATGGGAGGAGTTATATCTGTAATGGGGAGCGGTTATATCTGTAAGGGGAGGGGTTACATGTGTAATGGGGAGGGCTGTAATGGGGAGGGGTGATATCTATAATGGGGAGGAGTTACACGTGTAATGGAGAGGGATTATATCTGTAAAGGGAGGAGTTACATCTGTAATGGGGAGGGGTTATATCTGTAATGGGGAGGGGTTACATGTGTAATGGGGAGGGGTTACATGTATAATGGGGAGGGCTGTAATGGGGAGGGGTGATATCTATAATGGGGAGGAGTTACACATGTAATGGAGAGGGATTATATCTGTAAGGGGAGGGGTTATATCTGTAATGGGGAGGAGTTATAACTGTAATGGGGAGGAGTTATAACTGTAATGGGGAGGAGTTATATCTGAAATGGGGAGGGGTAATATCTGTAATGGGGAAGGATTATATCTTTAATGGGGAGGGGTTACATGTGTAATGGGGAGGGGTTACAAATGTAATGGGGAGGAGTTATATCTGTAATGGGGAGGGTTATATCTGTAAGGGGAGGGGTTATATCTGTAATGGGGAGGGTTATATCTGTAAGGGGAGGGGTTATATCTGTAATGGGGAGGGGTTATATCTGTAATGGGGAGAGGTTATATCTGTAATGGGGAGGGGTTATATCTGTAATGGGGAGGGGTTATATCTGTAATGGGGAGGGTTATATCTGTAAGATATAATATAATTGGGAGGAGTTACATGTGTAATGGGGAGGGGTGTAATGGGGAGGGGTTATATCTGTAAAGGGGAGGGGTTATATCTGTAATGGGGAGGGGTTATATCTGTAATGGGGAGGGTTATATCTGTAATGGGGAGGGTTATATCTGTAATGGGGAGGGTTATATCTGTAAGATATAATATAATTGGGAGGAGTTACATGTGTAATGGGGAGGGGTGTAATGGGGAGGGGTTATATCTGTAAAGAGGAGGGGTTATATCTGTAATGGGGAGAGGTTATATCTGTAATGGGGAGGGTTATATCTGTAAGATATAATATAATTGGGAGGAGTTACATGTGTAATGGGGAGGGGTGTAATGGGGAGGGGTTATATCTGTAAAGGGGAGAGGTTATATCTGTAATGGGGAGGGGTTATATCTGTAATGGGGAGGGGTTATATCTGTAATGGGGAGGGGTTATATCTGTAATGGGGAGGGGTTATATCTGTAATGGGGAGGGGTTATATCTGTAATGGGGAGGGGTTATATCTGTAATGGGGAGGGTTATATCTGTAATGGGGAGGGTTATATCTGTAATGGGGAGGGGTTATATCTGTAATGGGGAGGGTTATATCTGTAAGATATAATATAATTGGGAGGAGTTACATGTGTAATGGGGAGGGGTGTAATGGGGAGGGGTTATATCTGTAAAGGGGAGGGGTTATATCTGTAATGGGGAGAGGTTATATCTGTAATGGGGAGGGTTATATCTGTAATGGGGAGGGGTTATATCTGTAATGGGGAGGGGTTATATCTGTAATGGGGAGGGGTTATATCTGTAATGGGGAGAGGTTATATCTGTAATGGGGAGGGGTTATATCTGTAATGGGGAGGGGTTATATCTGTAATGGGGAGGGGTTATATCTGTAATGGGGAGGGGTTATATCTGTAATGGGGAGGGTTATATCTGTAATGGGGAGGGTTATATCTGTAATGGGGAGGGGTTATATCTGTAATGGGGAGGGTTATATCTGTAAGATATAATATAATTGGGAGGAGTTACATGTGTAATGGGGAGGGGTGTAATGGGGAGGGGTTATATCTGTAAAGGGGAGGGGTTATATCTGTAATGGGGAGAGGTTATATCTGTAATGGGGAGGGTTATATCTGTAATGGGGAGGGGTTATATCTGTAATGGGGAGGGGTTATATCTGTAATGGGGAGAGGTTATATCTGTAATGGGGAGGGGTTATATCTGTAATGGGGAGGGGTTATATCTGTAATGGGGAGGGGTTATATCTGTAATAGGGAGGGGTTATATCTGTAATGGGGAGAGGTTATATCTGTAATGGGGAGGGGTTATATCTGTAATGGGGAGGGGTTATATCTGTAATGGGGAGGGGTTATATCTGTAATGGGGAGGGGTTATATCTGTAATGGGGAGGGGTTATATCTGTAAGATATAATATAATTGGGAGGAGTTACATGTGTAATGGGGAGGGGTGTAATGGGGAGGGGTTATATCTGTAAAGGGGAGGGGTTATATCTGTAATGGGGAGAGGTTATATCTGTAATGGGGAGGGTTATATCTGTAATGGGGAGGGGTTATATCTGTAATGGGGAGGGGTTATATCTGTAATGGGGAGAGGTTATATCTGTAATGGGGAGGGGTTATATCTGTAATGGGGAGGGGTTATATCTGTAATGGGGAGAGGTTATATCTGTAATGGGGAGGGGTTATATCTGTAATGGGGAGAGGTTATATCTGTAATGGGGAGGGGTTATATCTGTAATGGGGAGGGGTTATATCTGTAATGGGGAGGGGTTATATCTGTAATGGGGAGGGTTATATCTGTAAGATATAATATAATTGGGAGGAGTTACATGTGTAATGGGGAGGGGTTATATCTGTAATGGGGAGGGGTTATATCTGTAATGGGGAGGGGTTATATCTGTAATAGCGAGGGGTTATATCTGTAAGATATAATATAATTGGGAGGAGTTACATGTGTAATGGGGAGGGGTGTAATGGGGAGGGGTTATATCTGTAAAGGGGAGGGGTTATATCTGTAATGGGGAGGGTTATATCTGTAATGGGGAGGGTTATATCTGTAAGATATAATATAATTGGGAGGAGTTACATGTGTAATGGGGAGGGGTGTAATGGGGAGGGGTTATATCTGTAAAGGGGAGGGATTATATCTGTAAAGGGGAGGGGTTATATCTGTAATGGGGAGGGTTATATCTGTAAGATATAATATAATTGGGAGGAGTTACATGTGTAATGGGGAGGGGTGTAATGGGGAGGGGTTATATCTGTAAAGGGGAGGGGTTATATCTGTAATGGGGAGAGGTTATATCTGTAATGGGGAGGGGTTATATCTGTAAAGGGGAGGGGTTATATCTGTAAAGGGGAGGGGTTATATCTGTAATAGGGAGGGTTATATCTGTAAGATATAATATAATTGGGAGGAGTTACATGTGTAATGGGGAGGGGTGTAATGGGGAGGGGTTACATGTGTAATGGGAGGGGTTATATCTGTAAAGGGGAGGGGTTACATGTGTAATGGGGAGGGGTGTAATGGGGAGGGGTTACATGTGTAATGGGGAGGGGTTATATCTGTAATAGGGAGGGGTTATATCTGTAATGGGGAGGGGCTACATCAGTGATGGGGAGGGGTTACATGTGTAATGGGGAGGGGTTATATCTGTAATAGGGAGGGGCTACATCAGTAATGGGGAGGGGCTACATCAGTGATGGGGAGGGGTTATATCTGTAATGGGGCGGGGTTACATGTGTAATGGGGCGGGATTACATGTGTAATGGGGAGGGGTTACATGTGTAATGGGGAAGGGTTATATCTGTAATGGGGAGGGGTTACAAATGTAAGGGGGAGGGGTTATATGGGTAATGGGGGAGGGGCTACATCTGTTATGGGGGAGGGTCCCCGAGCTGGCAGGGATAAAGCCGGACCACATGTGGCACCTGTGAGCCGCGTGACCTTGGACAGTTCAGTTCTCTGAGCCTCAGTTTCCTCACCTGCAAAATGGGACACACTGGCCGTCCTTTGCCAGGTCTGGGCCTCAGTTTCCCCGTCCGCTGTAGCGGGCTGCAGTTCTGCGGGCAGAAGCGGGGTGAGGGCCGGCGGGGCGAAGGCCTGAGGGTCGGGATGCGGGACCCAGCCTCCAGCTCGCCCCATCTTCAGTTCCGCCTTGTCTTCTACCACAGGTGGACCAGAGAGGAGTTCTCCAGAGCATCGAGATCTCAGAGCAGAGCGGCTTAGGCATGCCGCCCGGTGGGCGGAGCTCTGCTGAGGGAGCCGGAAGTTGTAAGTCTGCGCATGCGGAAAAGAAGCAGGAAGTGGGGGGGTGGCCGGAGAAGGGCTGGGCGCCGGGGGTGCGTCATTCTCGGCGCGACGCCGCCTGAGGGAGCCTGGACTCAGTGGCCGGCTGTGAACTCCGGGGCCCGGCCTGAGGCGGCGGCTGAGGAGGAGGCCCAGGCCCAGAGCAGGCGGGGAAGATGCCCGTGGCAGTGATGGCGGACAACGCCGCCTTCAGCTTCAAAAAGCTGCTGGATCAGTGCGAGAACCAGGAGCTCGAGGTACCGGCGGGCCCGGCCGCGGGAGCGCGCTGCTCGGTCCCTGGCGGGGGCGCGCGGGGGGGAGGGGAGTAGGGGCGCTCGTGGGGCAACAAAACCCGCGGGGGGCGGGGCGCCGGTTACCGGAACCGCGGAGCGGAGGCAGGTGGGGGCGGTTACCCTGGCAACAGAGTCTGGCCCTGGGGAGGCGAAGCACTGCTGCATCCTCTCGTTTCACTGATGGGAAATTGAGAGTCCGGGAGGGGGAGACCCAAGCGAGGCCCCTTCCTCAGCCCCCACCTCCCCCCCGCCCCGCCCGCGTGGGAGGAGGACCAGGTCCCCTGTGTCCTTAGGCCAGATCTCTTTATTAAATGAGCATTTATTATCCTCCCACTGTATGCGGGGTCCTGAGGACGTGGAGACAAGCTCCGCCCCGCAGAAGCCGGTTTGGGGGGGAGCAAGACAGGGAAGGGGGTGAACCTGCCGGTCCCCCAACATTTTTTAAGCACTTACTGTATTCCAGGCGCTGGGAATGCAGACAGCGGAGAAACAGGGACCAGAACTTGCTCTACAGCTTGTGCATCTATTAGGCACCTGCTGTGGGCCAGGAGCTGGTGATAGAGAGGAAGGGGCTCCCTGGGGGGGGGGGGGGAGGCCTGAGTGTGGCCCTGTGCCCGGACTGGGCAGGGTCTGAGACACTGGGGGCGCACTAGTCAGGGAGGGAAGCTGTAGGCGCCTAATGAATGCTCATGACCCTGGGGAAGAGGCCAGTGGAGGTCGGAGGTGGCGGGTCCCGCCACACTGACCCCCGTCATTCCGGTCCCAGTGCGCCCCCCAGGGCTCAGACCCCGTCTCCCCTCAGGCCCCGCAGGGCCCGTGTCAGAATCTGTCTGGAGCAGCCCGAGGGGAATTCTGGGCTTTGCTGTGTTTCCATGGCAACGCTATGCCGGGTCCCTCCCTGGTTTCAGGAGCGTCTGTGGGGAAGGGGAGTGCATTTACGGAGCGCTTCCTGGGGGGGGCTGGGCCTGGCCCCTCACAGACACTGGGCAGGGTCGCCCGCCCAGCAGGACCCGCAGCTGCTGGGGGGTGGGGTGCGCCTCCCGACGGGGTGGGGAGCCCCTCCCCCCCAGCCCAGGCAAAGCTTCGTTGTTTGACTTCACAGATTCTGTTGAAATCTGTTTCAGAGCCGGCTCCGGCTCCCATTTCGGTTAGAACGCTGTGGTCAAAGTATCGCACAAAGGGGCAGCCCCGGGGCTTCGCGGGCGGGGGAGGAAAGGCCTCCTGGGGGGCTCCCCCCGGCCCGGGCCCCTCGGTGGCAGGACTCGCACCCAGGCCTCGGTCTCATCTGTCGTGTTGTTTTCTAGGCTCCCGGCGGCGTCGCCACGCCCCCCGTCTACGGGCAGCTGCTGGCTCTGTACTTGCTGCACAATGACATGTAAGTCAGGCCCAGATCTCCCCGGAGGAGGCGGCCCCCGAGTGAAGGCCACAGGGGGCTCCGGGCGGCCGCTCCGGGCCCTCCTCCATCCTGGGGCCGGACAGTGGAGCGAGAGGGGCTCCGGTCGCCCCTG
This sequence comes from Sminthopsis crassicaudata, assembly GCF_048593235.1. Taxonomy (NCBI): domain Eukaryota; kingdom Metazoa; phylum Chordata; class Mammalia; order Dasyuromorphia; family Dasyuridae; genus Sminthopsis; species Sminthopsis crassicaudata. The sequence continues at coordinate 471,549,107 of NC_133620.1, read as the reverse complement.
TTTGTCCCGCCCTCCGCTCAGCTGCTGCGGCCCCCGGGACGGTGCCGGGCCGGACACGCAGGCTGCTCTGCCCTCTCCTTCCTTAGATTGTTCACCTCCCTGTTTGCAGGCTTGGGTCTCCTCGAGCCCCACCCCCACCCCCAAAAATCTTCACTCCCCAGGACGGGGCCACTGCCCTGTCTGCCTTTGAGCCCCCACTACTCTGCATACAGCAGGCATTTAATAATGACCACTGGTTGAACAGAACTGAATTGAAGGAACGAGAGAAAAGTTCAAGGGCAATGCCAAGTCAGCATTTGTAGCGTGGCCCTGGCTCATCCTCTAAATGAGAAGAAATAAGATCGCCCCCCGCCCCCGCCAGAGGAAGCCTCGCCTCTCGATGGGCGCTGACGGCAGTCCCAGAGCCACGCGTCCCCCGCCGGGGTCCCCGGGACGGCAGCGGCCAGGCGGCTCTGCTCCCTCGGAGGGGCGCGGGCCGGGTCACGGTGTGGTCAGAAATGTTTGACCAGACAGAGAGAAAACAACCCAGATGCGGTGAATTTGTGGTTTCCTAGGTCGGGCTGTGGCCTGCAGGGACCCCACGGTCTCACCCTCGGGTCGGCCCCCGCGGGGCGTCCCCGGCCACACCCTCTGCCCCCCGGAGCGGCCCCGACGTACGCCCCCCCGTACTTCACCTGCGGCTGTCTCCTTCACTCTGATTCGTTCCTGAGCGGAGCCGCCCTTTGTGCTTCCCAGGGCTGAGCAGCCGGCACAGTCACTAAACTAGATGGAATCAAGTTGAAATTGTTCCCAGAGCGGGCTTAAAATATGATTCAATTGTAAAGTTGATTTATGTCTAACTCTTTAAAGAACGTGTCATTTTCTGGAGGGAGACTGTGGTGTCTGAAGTTAAATGTAACCCACATTGTGATTATATTTAGATTCTGAAACTGATAAGAAAGAAAAGTAATTTGGATGTCCAGAAACTGAGCTAGAAGTCCCAGTTTTAGGCTTAGCCTGCCACCAAGCCTCTGAGAAGCCCTGAAATTTCCTTTAAATTGCTTTTTGAACAACGTTGGCAGCACCGAGTATTACTTAGTTCCAAAGGGAAAGACAGTTTGGTCTAGGGCAGCAGCTGCCTTGGATTAGGTAGAATGTGCCTGCCACGTGGTCCTGAGGAAACTGAGGCCCATGGGGAACATCGAGGGCCACGTGTGGAGAACCAGGGCCTCGAGCAGGCTGGGACCCTCGCTGTGCTCACGACGAGGTGGGGCAGAGCTTCCCCGCACACTCTGCAGTGAGCATCGGTGTAAACTCACTTATGTCGCTAATGGATTTTCTCCCGATGAAAAAAGTGCAGTTGACTTTTCCAGCTGGGAGGCTGCTGCCTCCCCCCTCCATCCCCCCCATGCATGTGCGCACACGGGCCCAAGCGAACGCTAGAGCTGTAACGGGGAATTTGAATGTTTTCTAAAAAACATTCTGTAGCTCTAGGACATTGTACCTAATGAAGCAATTGTAATTGATTTCTCTTTTTTCCCTTTGGGGATACAAATTAGGAATAATGCCCGATATCTCTGGAAAAGAATTCCTCCTGCTATAAAATCGGTAAGTAATCTCCACGTATGTTTACTCCTGTGTGAAGTTATCGTGCTTCAAATATATTTAATAAGATTCTAGTAATAGTAATTGCTCAGTTCACCCAGATTATACTTAACCTCCCAAATTCTCTTCTCCTTGTCTTGTGCCCTGTATTGAGTGGTTTACAAATGCAGAAGTTCATCGTTAGAATCGATTCCGCCAATGAAAAATCGTGCCCCTGAGAAGCACTTGAATAACACGTGTTTGGCGTGGTAATCAGTGTTCCACAGAGGCTGAGGGCCCAGCGCATACAGCGCTGGCCTGTGTGGCCAGCAAGTCACTTTACCTCCACTTGCCTCAGTAACCCCCGTTGCAAAATTGCAGGACATGTCTCTGCCCTTTCAGGAGTGTTGTGAGCATCAAGTGAGATGATATTTGTGAAGTGCTTAATGGGGAACCTGGCATATAGTAGGCACTCTATAAATGCTTAGTCCTTTCTTCCCTCCCTCCCATATGAAAATATCGGTTGGGTTTCATGCTTTAAGAGAAATGAGCAGGGCTATGAGGTGGTGCAATAGATAGAGCACCAGCCCTGGCCTCAGGCACTTAACACTTCCTGGCTATGTGACCCTGGGTAAGTCACTGAAAGGCAATTGCCTTAGCAAAATAAATAAATAGATAGATAGATAGATAGATAGATAGATAGATAGATAGATAGATAGATAGATAGATAGATAGAAATTTTAAAAAAAGAAATGAGCTGGGGCAGCTGGGTGGCACAGTGGCTAGAGCACCAGCCCTGAAGTCAGGAGGATCTGAGTTCAAATCTGCCCTCATATATTTATTTTTTTATTTTTTTTTTTTTAATTTTTTTTTATTATATATATATATATATTTTATAATATTATCCCTTGTATTCATTTTTCCAAATTACCCCCCCTCCCTTATTCCCTCCCCCCGACGACAGGCAATACCATACATTTTACATGTGTTACAATATAGTCTAAGTACAATACATGTGTGTGAATATCATTTTCTTGTTGCACAATAAACATTAGAATCCGAAGGTACATGCAACCTGGGCAGACAGATATTAGTGCTAACAATTTACATTCACTTCCCAGTGTTTCTTCTCTGGGTGTAGCTACCTCTGTCCATCATTGATCAACTGGAAGTGAGTTGGATCTTCTTTATGTTGAAGATTTCCACTTCCATCAGAATACATCCTCATACAGTATCGTTGTTGAAGTGTACAGTGATCTTCTGGTTCTGCTCATTTCACTCAGCATCAGTTGATTTAAGTCTCTCCAACCCTCTCTGTATTCCTCCTGCTGGTCATTTCTTACTGAGCAATAATATTCCATAACTTTCATATACCACAATTTACCCAACCATTCTCCAACTGATGGACATCCATTCATCTTCCAGTTTCTAGCTACAACAAAAAGAGCGGCCACAAACATTTTGGCACATATATGTCTCTTTCCGCTCTTTAGTATTTCTTTGGGATATAATCCCAGTAGTAGCGCTGCTGGGTCAAAGGGTATGCACAGTTTGATAACTTTTTTGCCCTCATATATTTAACACTTCCTAGCTGAGCAAGTCGCTTAACCCCAGTTATCTCAGCAAAAAAAGAAAGAAAGAAAGAAAGAAATGAGCTGTTCTGTGATTACCAATCCAATGTCATGACATTTTTTCAGCATTTCCTATTGCAACAGCCCTGACACAAGCCCTAGGACAAACTTAGCAGCCCAAATAAATAAGAGAGTGACTTGTGAAATGGTGGTGACCTGATGGGCAGAAAGGTTATTTTAATCACTTCCTGAGTTCCCTCCAAACCCTTTCCGGCTGCCACATCCTTGATTCTCCTAGATTACGTCAGCAGAGCCGAAGGTAGCGTGACAGTCCCGGCCACAAGAGGTCATCTCCTCCAACTTGTGCACATGATGCGCTTGGAAGTGCTCCCAACCAGTGGTTTTCTCCAGAGATGCTGGAAAGACTTGGATGATAATCCTGGCATAGTCCGTCATTGGAGGACCAGCCAGCTTGTCAACAGAAGCCCTGTATGGGAGGGGGATGGGCTGGGCTCCGGTCAGGCTGTGGGGGCGCCCTCGGTGGAAGCTTCCCCTCCAGTGACATCAGGAGTCCTTGAAGTTTTACACAGGGTTTTATAGAACGACGGAAGGAGTTGGGGCGTTCTGCTCAGCAATTCCTGTGGCCACATCATCTGAGTTTAGATCTCACACCTCCCAGCTCTTAAAGAGTCGGGGTTCTGTAGCGACAGGAGAAGTCTGGATATCAGAAAACCTGTTTCTTCAGTATCTCTAACATTGGTTTTCCTTCCAAGGCTCAGTCTTGAAATACAAGCATGGCTTTCTTAGGGTTTTAGAAGGCTGAGTTGTGCTTATACATTAATCTTAATTTTTAAAACCTCTAGAGTAACAGTTAAGTACAACTGAGGATGGAAATGTTTCAGATTCTGCTCGTTGGTTTTGAACTAGAAAACGTTCCAGCCAAATACGGAATGAAACAGGAGGCCCCGGGCCCCACACGGCCCCGTCCGCCCTCCCAGTGTGGCCCAAACCAGATTAAAATGTCGTTGGGAAATATTTAAGCAAATAAATAGAATGACAATTAAATGTGGCCCATATTTAAAAACCAAGTCAAGGGGTGGCGCACCGGGATCCTGGGTCCGGTGTGGTGGCCTGGTTCTGTTCTAGTGGGACGCCACAACCACGTGGGCACGTCGGTAGATCCTGCACGTGGGGCTCGGAGTCATTCTTTCTTTATCGATTTTTGTCCATCATTGTTCAGTTCTCTGTGAAGCACAGGACGCTGGGAGGTGGTGAAATGGAAATGTTCAAGGGCAGTGAAGGTGTCTTTGTTTATTGCAGGCAAATTCTGAACTTGGGGGGATCTGGTCGGTGGGCCAGAGAATCTGGCAGAGAGATTTCCCAGGCATCTACACGACCATCAGCTCACACCAGTGGTCGGAGACCATTCAGCCCATCATGGAGGCACTCAGAGGTAGGGGCGGGCTTTTGCTGAAGAGCCAAGTTCGTGTTCACTGTGCTCCTCGCTCTTCTTCAGGTTTAGGGCTGTCAGGGGTGAGGGAAGGTGGGTCTTCAGAGAGGAAGACCCTTTTCAAAGTGAGCCAGCATTGGATTGTGGCGCCATCTTGATTCAAGATCATTCACCGTGCAGGCCACAGGCTTTGGGTTTGACACAAAGGCCCCTCTTGGTTATTGTGTTTTTTCTATAAGAGAATCGGTTTTTCTGAGTGTGGCTGCACAGACTTTGGGGAGCGGGGGCTGTCAAAGGATCTGTTAGAGCAGGGGCCATTTTGCCAGATGAGCCAGGGATGTTGCGGGCAGGATGAAGGTCACTCAGTGGGCCAAGGTCAGAGCGTTGCATTGACCTGTTTGGAAAGGGACAGTGGAGCTCGATATTCACCCCGATACTGGCCCCACAGCTCGGTCCAGTGGCCCCACAGTCCTCCTTGGTCAGGCTCTGGTTGTCTGACCCCTAGAGGCCTCCTTCATTCGCAGCTTGGATCCTCAGCTGCCTTGGCTCCTTGGGCGGCAATCATCCCACCCTTTCGAGGTGGATCCCTTCCCCCCGCCCAGACTTTTTCAGACCCTCTGTCTTCTCTCTTTCCCCTCCTCCTGCCATGTCCCATCCATTCTGTTTGTCAACACAGACATTTAGCCCTATCCCAACTTCTTCCTAGGGGGTCCCATGTCCTCCTGGGAATCATGTCCCTGCTGGGGAGTCCCAGCTGCTGGATGGGGTGAGGGCAGGGAAAAGAGGGGCCAGAAGGAGGCCGGGCAGGCCCGAGATTTCCTCTAGAATCAGGGGAAAGTGGGCAGGGACTCTCTGAAGGCAGGAGGGTAACGAGGCAGGTGTCCAGTGACACTTTCAGCTTTTATGGAGTCCTAGCTGTGAGGTACAGAGACGAGACTGCACAGACCCGCCCTCGGGAAGCTCACCTGCTGTTGGAAGAGCATGTGCACCTGCAGGTGCAGGAGAGGAGGGGGGGGCCAGTCTTGTGTGAGGAAGAGCAGGAGGGCGGGGGGCACTGGACCGTCAGTCATCCCATTGGTGGGATTTGGGAGGTCAACGCCCCAGTCTGGCCATGTGCCTCGGAATGCCAGGGGGACGGGAGCGGGAACAGGCCGACACGGTGTTTGGTCATCTCCTGACCGTCCTCTGCCTTGTGGAGCCTTCTCAGGGGGCCCAGTTTCTCTCAAGGGTGAGGTCACCTGGTCTGCCCTCTGCCCCCTGCCTAGAGGGCTCCCCTTTGCCTCTCTGCAGCAGAGCCGGGCAAGACTGACACCCTGGCGTGCAAGAGTCCGACCTGGCATCATGGCCTGAGAAAGCCTGGTCTGGACTTTTCTCAGCTGCCCAGCAGCTTGTCCTCAGCCCCCGCCCACAAAATGGCACTGGAGCGAGCCGCCTCCCTCTGAGCCGCCTTTGGCGGTGGTTTGTTCACTTGGTTTCCAAATTTTTTGGAACACGAGGGTTTGTGAAGTTGCATGCTGACAACTCTGTATGTATTTGCAAAAATAAAATATTATTTTAAAAAAGAGGAAAAATTATCCACCTGGATCTTTGTGAAAATACTTTTTCTTACCATATTAGCTTTCTTATCATCTCTAGTAAGTTTTCAGCAGAGATGTGACATTGTAAACTCACACAAAAGTGTATAACCCCATGGACCCCAAGAACAGACAGCTTTTGGGGGGCAGGGGGAGCTTTAAGACTCTTATTGCTGTGTCTTGCCAAGGAAGGCTGTATGGGATAATGAGCCCTCTTTGTTCCCCACTCCCTAGATGCCACGAGAAGACGGGCCTTTGCACTGGTTTCTCAGGCGTACACCTCCATCATCGCCGATGATTTCGCAGCATTTGTCGGACTTCCCGTAGAAGAAGCCGTGAAAGGTAATTTGTCTTGCTGTTCTCGGGTTATTTTGGGGAGCCGAAAGGCACGCCAGGGGTTTGGAATTCACATTGTGGAGCTCCTCCCTTGTCATTCTGCCATTCATGGGGGGCCGTTCCAGCGATCTAAAGTCCAGCCTTCGGGGACTTCCCCTCCAGCTGCCCTGTCCCCATCAGCCCCCATGATCCCAGCTCCATCTCATCCTGTCATTTTCTCCTGTGCCTTCAGGCCAGCCTTCTCACATTTTCCTCCCACTATCACCACATGGCTTTCCCTCCCTTCCTCCTTCCAAGGGCCTTTATCCCTAGGGAGACACAGTACCCCTTAGAGCATCCTCAGCATCTCATGGCATATGGGCCTCGTGCCCAGAGGCCTCGGACGTGTGGCTTCTCCATAATCAAAAGTAAAACCTGGGCCTGGAGCCGCAGCTACGGGGGGACCTCTGACCCCAGGCCAGAGAAGAGTGCCAGCTCATTGTCACAGGCAGGATTATCAGGGGGGCCTCCCTGCATTCCGGGTGACTGCTTTTGTCTTGTTAGTGAGAAGCTTCTGGAGGCGGAGACGTGGAAGCCCAAAAACTCAGTGTTTTTTTTTCCCCTAAACAAAAGGAATTCATTTTAGCACAAGAGTTTTAAAAGCCAGGTCATCCTTGGCATTAAAAAAAATTTAAAAAATTAGTGTAAATTGTTGGAGTGGAATGATCCTCCGTTATTTGTCTCCTTAATGTGATAGACGTGCGGGTCCCTCGATTCTGAGAGGATGGTGGCGGTCATTGTTGCCCTTAGCTCGTGCTTCTGTTTTTTCATGGCTTTACTTTCTGTGTAAGCCATTCTCATAATTTTGCTTTCTACCCTCTAGAAAATGCTTCCGGTGTCAGTTTTCTCATCTCTGAAGTGGGGGTGATGATGTCCTGTACCTGAGGGCAGCTGTGGGGGTCGGGGGAGTGAGGAAATAGACAAACCATTCTGTGTTCTTAAAACGCTATAATAAATAATAGCTGCTGATGTCGCCATTTTTAGATGAGAGTGTCGCGGGGCTGGGTGTCTGCTCGTGCGCCCCCTCCTGAAAGTCGCCTCTAACAAATAAGCGGGGCCGCCGGGGTTCAGGGGCCGGGGGTGGGCTTGGGTCACCAGGCAGCTCCCTCGGGGCGTCGTGTGCGCGGGGCCGGGTCCTGGAGGAGAGGGAGAGGGCGCCGCTCCTTCCTGGCCGCCGTCATGGCGGTCGCCTTCTCGGCTCTTACGTCTGTTCCTGGTTTCTCGCAGGTGTCTTAGAGCAAGGATGGCAGGCCGACTCCACCACGAGAATGGTGATGCCCAAGAAACCCGGTAGGTGGCGCTGTGGCTCCACGGCCCAGCCTCGGCCTCCATTTACAGGCTGCTCTGGGCTGCTCTGCTTACAAAATGGACGGGATTCAAGTCATGGTTTTCAAACAGGCCAGACTCAGGGGCAGGAACGCGGGCTCCTTCCCTAAGGAGGCGGGTCGGACTCCCTGAGTCAGGTCTGGAGCCCCGGGAAGGACGGACGGCTCTTTGTGGCAGAGGAGCAGGAGAACTGACCCTGGGGGCTCAGAGACCCTCGTTTTATGCCTTAGCCTGAGGGGGTCGAGCAGAAGAACAACCGAAAACTCTGGGGGTCCGATTTATGGGGCCTGCGCCCGGGCCCATGTTCTTAGAGCAGAAACGCCGCCCGGGTCGTTGCCGCAGGACTCCTGCGCTGGGGGCTCTCCATGTGCGTACGCTGCCCTCCCCATGCCTCACGGGGGGCTTCACGAGGAACTTGTGTGAGAAACTTGTCCCACACTGACCCCCGAGGCAGAGCCTTCCCACGGGCACGTTTGGCCAGAGCTGATGCCGTGGACGTTTGGGGTAGGAGGAGAACATGGACCATCAGGGGCACACCCGAGGGAGAGTCTAGGGCAGAAAGAAGGGCGAGAATGTGCAGCTCTGGAGCGTGAGTGTGAACCCTTGTGCCAACTCTGCCCAAGGCTTACCGCTCACTGGCATTGCTGCCCGTGGGGGGAGGGAGCGCTCAGACATCCGATCCTTCGCTAGCCTCCCTCTGGTTTGGAGTCAGGGTGAGTTCTGCTTTGTGTCCTGACAAGAGAACCTTAAACTCTGCAGGAGGCACCGGTTTTACAAACAAAAAAGGCTTTGTTCAGTAAGTGTGAGGGAGGCTGGCGAGAGCCAGCACGTTTAGACAGAGCACAAGCATTCCCCCATTCTCTGGCGGGCCGGCCGTTGATGGACGAATCAGTGTCGCCTTGGAGGGCCACCTGCTGGGGAAGGGACCGTGGGCCTATACTTGGTCTTGGGGCATCTTGACATTTTTTACCAACAACTTAAGATTAAAAGTGCTGATGATACGATAAATGAAGGTGCAAATGTCACAAAGATGGCAGAGCGTTCAAAGCTGGTGTGACAGGCTAAATTGGAATAAGAAATGTAACTTGTGGCCTGTGATTGGAAATGTCAGTTTTACAAGTTTGTGGTGAAGACCACCCCAGATGCGCTGTCTCGGAAAATTCTGGTCACTTGACTAGATCGTCCCCTCCTCTGTGTCATCCGATAGTTCTAGTGGCTCCACAGTCTCACGGGACCAGGGGCTGCGGAGGCAGACTGTCCTGGCCGGGCGTCCTTCTGGTCCACCAGCGGCTCTGCCTGTCGTGGCTCTGCATGATGATCCGTTGAAAAGACATGCTGCTTTTCTGTGTGTTTATGACTTTTGTATGAAAACTATTTAATACTTTTGTTTTCTTACCTGCAGGTTCCCTGGATGTTTCCTTTAACAGATTTATTCCTTTATCAGGTTTGTAGTTTCCATAGATTTGTTACTTATTTTTGTTGTTCAGTTACTTTCAGTCAGTGGCCCCTTTGGGTTTTTTGTTTGTTTGTTTGTTTTTTTTGGCAGAGATACTGGAGGACTTTTGCCAATTCCTTCTCTGTCTCATTTGACAGAGGGAGAAACTGAGGCAAGCAGGGTAGAGTGACTTGCCTAGGGTCATCCAGTCAATAAGTGGCTGAGACCAGTCTGGTCTTCCTGACTCCAAACCCAGCATTCCCATCCCCGTAGCACCTCCCTGCCCCATGGATTGCCGGCACAGACTCAGCAGTAGCCTTGTAGTCTTATGGTTGAATATTATTAAGTACCACATTCTGGTTGTTGTCAGACGGACTGCGATTCCTCTTCCCTGGTTGGGGCTGTCTTGTTTGACTTCATGATTGAGCTCTTTTTGACCATGGGGTTCTGAATTGGGGCAGATGAAGGTTCCAGTTATTTTTTAGAGAATCTTCTTGGTCTGACATGGTAGTTTAACAGGGTACAGGGACCAACATTTGCCCTTAATGGAGTACTGACCAATTTTTTTTTTTTTTGGGGGGGGGATGGTGTTTTGCAAGGCAGTTGGGGCTAAGTGACTTGCCCAGGGTCACACAGCTAATAAGTGTTCAGTGTGTGAGATCAGATTTGAACTCCCGACTTCAGGGCTGGTGTTCTGTCCATGGTGCCATCAAGCTGCCCTGCAGTGATGATTGTGGACTTGATCAGGCTGGCAGAGGGATGATCATAAGACTTAATTAAGTTGGTGAGGATACAGGGTGGGCCTGAAGCTTCTGGAGTCTCCTGCAGTGCCTTGAGGGTCCTTGCTCTGCCCCCTTGTATGCCGGCCTCCTGTTGGCATTGAAGTGACACAGTATTTGAGGATATGCTGCCCTCCTACCTGGCTTCTGGGCTGTTTTGACAAAGCGCTCAGAGGGAAAGGATGGAAGGAGCCTGTTCAGGGCTTTCCATTCCTGTCGTGGCTGCTTCAGGAGTGACCACGAGCTGTCCTTCCAATTAACTACATCTTTTTCCTTCTAGATTTTTCCCCTGTTCAGTGAAAGGGAATTAAAAAAAAGATTTTTTGGGGGGGAAACTCAACGATCCAATCCTTTATTTATTGTTCACTGAATTTCTGATTATAGTCTAAAGACTGACTGCATTCAGTTATCCTTAGATTTTTTTACTTGGCCCTCAAAAGCTTCCCAGTGACCATGAAACAAGTAAATCCCAGGCCGAAGAAATCTAGTTTTTGAAGTTGGGGGCCTGAAAATGCGACTGCTGTCTCGTCGTCCCTCGGGTCATATTTACATCTGTTCTTTTTGTTTTTGTAAACAGAGCCTGCTCCGGTTCCACCGATCCCCAATGAGCAACAGTTAGCCAGATTGACCGACTACGTGGCTTTTCTTGAAAACTGATTCCTCATCTTTTCTGTTCAAGATCAAACTTGAGAATCCTGTGTACTGAGCAATCCAGAAAAGCGACATTTTCATTGTGTTCTGTTGGATGAAACAGCCTGACATTCTTTATTAGAACATGGGATAAAATACATGTCAGATACGTATTTTTTGGTCCTTAAACATTGTGCTGAATTCACCATCGAATGGCTTCTTAGTCCCATAATATTTATTAATTTGGAGTACAACAGTATTATGTGGTTAGGCCTTATTCTGTAGTGATTCCTGATACCCGTCTCCATTAGTGGTTTTAAAATACAGTGGTCGGCAAAGACCGTTATCTCCCTATATTAGCAAACTGGCTTAGTAAATCTTAGCTCTTCTCTGCTGACTTTTCAGTGTGCCCACTGCTGGCAGTGAGAAATAAGTCACGAGAGAGGGGACAGAGACCCGACAGACTTCTTGGAGAAGAAGGGAGAACTCTGGGTGTGAGGGTCCAGTTCAATCAGAGCCAGCTGCAAAAGGAAGGGCAATGAGAAGTCCAAAAGTTGATCCCCAGGTGGAGGGATGCCGCCACCTCATACATCCTTCCGAAGGAGAAGCCTCTGTGCTTTGGCCCCTTTCTAGTCCTCAACCTTAGCGAGAGCTTCTTGGTTAGAGTCTTGGCCTCTGGGTTGTTGCTTTTAGGCATTGCCCTTTGCGTTCCTCTTGTGGCTGAGGTCTAGAGGGAAAGGCAGGCCTGTCTTTGCTGAATTGGCTAGTCGAGGAAGACTTGTTAGAAGCTGCTTAAGAAAGAGATTGCATTACAGAGGGGATCTAGGCCACACTGTTGAGAGCTCCGAGAACGATGCTCCTGAAACTCCGGAGTTTCAAGTTGGCTCCTTACTTAGAAGGACTCGACTTCCATTTATAATTCTATTTAAAAAGAGAATTTCACAAATTTATGCCGATTGGATAGTGCATTTTAATAAGTGCTTTTATTGGGTGGTTTCATTCATTCATGAGACTGGGAGATTCTGATATTTGTAGTAAGATTTCCTTCAGCTCACTGTACTACTGTACATTTTTTTGAAAACTTTAGTTGTTTTTCAAAGGGTCCTGAATTGTGCACTGTTATTTTAAAAGTCAATTCCACATGTGTGACAATTAATCTCATAGGATATTTATTTGAACCCATTGAAGTCCTGGAGCTTTTTCTAAGTGTTGAAGGAAATGTAATTTCAGTGACATTAAATATGTTTACACTAAACCTTTCTCGATGTCTATTTTGGGTTTTTGAAGAGTGGTCAAAGCTCTAACTAAAAATGAAATTTTCGTCTGGCAGCTCAGTTAGGCAGGAAGGTAAAATAGGACAGAATCTGGCCTGGAGGAGCAGCTTGGATTTTATGAAAGTGGGAAGAGTTGGGTGGCTGGTTTTCCAGAAGCCTAGGATACTTTCCAGAGTGCCCTTGGGTTTTGGAAAAGGGCTTGGTCACAAACCGGCATGGTCTTGATGTATTTTTAAAATAATTTGCCCTTTTGATGAAAAGGCCCAAGCAGGAATTGATTGTCATGGGTGAGAAAATCCTGGTAGTTTGACTTTTTAAAAAGTCTTTTAAGTAGGCAATAACCTTGTAAAAATGGTACAGACAGTGACTGCTCACTTTTACCTGTGCACACTTACTGAATGTGGGCCGGGCCTTGTGTGGAGTCCTGTACAGGTGTCTCATCGGATCCTTCAACAGCCCCAGGAGGGGAGGCGCTGCTTGTCTCCTACAAAGGAGGAAGAAGCTTCAGTCGGGGCAGATGGTTACATGGGCCACCTCCTGCCAACCAGGTGGGAGCCTGCCATGGGCACCAAGTGTCCCAGCAGGACAGAATGGCCCAGTCAAGAAGCTACAGAACACTGCCCCAACCTATGACGCGCAAGGGTCACATGAGGTTATGCCCCAGGTGGGCTGCTGTGGGCAGTTTCCTCAGAATCCCCTCAAGACCATCTCCTCGTGATCTCTGCTTCCCCCTTCCTCTCCTTGACCTCCAGGCCTTCCCTGCCAAAAGCCATCCTTTCACTCACCTCTTAGCCGTCACTTCCCCTTTGTAGCCATTGCAGGCCCCTCTCTGCTGCCTCCCACCTCTGAACGTGCCCTCATGTTAGGACCATCTCAGCTCCACCACTCCTCGCCATGTCTGCAAGAAGGGAACTAAGCTTTCTGGGCATTCTGACGCCTCCCTCTCTTCTCAGGAACCCCATCAACTCGGCATCCTTGGTCTAGAATTAGTCCTTGAGAGGGCTGTTAGTGACCATGATCAGTCTAAGACAAGATAGCAAAAAGTCAAACAGCAGGGTCCCCTCCCTGGTTATGGATGTGGAGCCTCATTCTGCTCTGGTCTGTCTTTGGAAAGCAACAGTGCGAAGTAACCACCACGTTGGAAAAGCAGATTTCAAGTTTGTCTCTGTGACCAAACAAATATCCTTAATTATTGGAGAGAATGTCTTTGTGGGTCACTGGGTGGCCTGTTCAAGAACATGAAAAGGATGGTTTGGGGCTTTAAGGAGTTTCTGTGCAGCAGGTGAATGTGGAAGTAAAAGCCAGTTCTTTGAACCCTTTGGTTCCCAGAAAACCATCTGTAGCATGGCCACCTCTCCCTAACGCCCATTGACTCCCCAGACTGGCCCGGGCCTCCATGGACAACTAATGGACCATTCTGGAAGCAGTTTGGAATTATGGGACAGAAGTATCTGTAACCTGTGGCCCATAGACTCCATGCTGAGTATAAGCTGAAGGGGGCTCAAGATCGGTGGCAGCAAATAAATGGAAATGTGGGGAGCAGAAGTCACGGTACGTGAGCATCGTGGGATATTTCTGGGCTATAAAAAATGACAAGAACAGATCCAGAGAAGCTCAAAGAGACTCCAATGAGCTGAAGCGAAACATGGGAAATCAACCCAAGAAAATGAGAAAACCGTACCACAACTTAAACAGCAGGAACACTGATCCCGGGAAATTATTGTAATGGTAAAGACAACTGGGAACAAGACCAGTAATGATAACTCACATTTTGGAAAGGGCCTACTATGTGCCTGGAACCGTTCTGACCAACTTAGTCCTAAGTCACAACAACCCTACTGGGAGGGAGCAATTAGGATTTCCAAGTTGGACATGAGGAAACTGAGGCAAACAAGCTCAGTCACACCTAGCATCACATAGCTAGTAATGAGGCTGGATTTGAATGTAGGTCTTCCTAGCGCTCTACCCACTGTGCCACCGAGAGGGAAACAGCCCGAGAGGAGCCTCCATTTGTGACTTGATTTCCAGAGCAGCCTTCGGGGGAGGGCCACATCCTGAAGGACAGCTGCCATTTTCTGAGAGCATGCCTGTGAGTTTGTTTTCTAATGTGTTTCAGAACACTTCTTCATTAATTCTGAGACCCACGTCTTCCAACCGAAAAACCAGCCTCTGCTCACAGTAGGTCTCTGGGAGTGAGTCGTGAGCAAGAGAGCAGCAAATCCCCCAGATACACCCGGCAGTGGACTGTGACGGGAGCACGGTCCGGGCACTCCACCAAGCCGGGGGACAGAGACGGTTTGAGCGCCACCTCCTGGTCCCAGGCACACAGAGACAGGAGAGAAAAAGGAGAGAGGGAGAGACATAGCAATAAAGAGCCAGAGATGGAGAGGCAGACAGAGACAGAGAGAGAAAGTGAGAGGCAAAACCACAGAGACACGTGAGAACATGAGAGATACAGACAGGAAGAGACACAGATGGAAAGAGGAGACAAAGGGAGAGGCAAAACTGCAGAGACACAAGTGAGAGACAAAGGAGAGAGAGAGACAGGGAGACCTAGAGACAGAAAAAAGCAGAAACCAGAGTTGGGGGATGGAGGGAAGACAGAGCAGTGTCTGGACAGCCGAGCCAGGATGGGGAACAGGCCTCTTAATCTCGGGATTACAGACATCAGTGGGACCAAGGCCACTTACCCAGTGACTCTGTTTTCTTCCTGTTTAAAGACATTCTCCTGCAGCCCTGACCTGTGTGGCTCCCAAGGGAGCCGGGAGCCTCAGCCCCCCCCAGGGCCGCCAGCTTTCTTGCACAAAGGTTCCAGTCCAAAAGAACGATCACCTCCCCCAGGGATGCTGGGGCCTGGGTGCCACCGACACACGGATTATACCTTCCATGCCCCTTCCTCTCTTTTTCTCCTTGCCAGAACCTTAGCCGTCCTTCAAGGCCCCTCCTGCAGGAAGCCAGCCTCAGGTTCCCAAGGGGAGGGGGCTCCCCTCTCTCGTCATTCTGCAGAGCACTTTGTGCAGCAGAAGCTCAGGGTCACTGAGCCGATGGATGGACAGGGGCCCATGGCTCAGAATCCAGCATCCCGTTCCTCACCTCCAGAGTGGGTGGCTGGCTGGTTAGTTTTCCCCAATGTCTTTTCCTTTTCCTTTTCGTTTTTTCTTCCCTCTCCAGATTTTGCCACTGGGATTCAGCAGCCTTGTCCCTCCACGCCCCTTTTTCTTATTGGTGAGTTGTTTCCAGAGCCCCCCCTCTGAGGAAGGGCCCAGACCAACCCTTCATTCCCCCACTTTGCCCCTGTGCCCCATGTAGGTACCATTCCTCTCCCCATCTTTCCAGCTGCCTTGTTTGTGTTTTTGTTCCCCAGTTAGAATGTAAGCTCCCTTAGGGAAAGGATTCTCTTTTGTGCTTGTATTTGAACCCCTAGAATTTGCAAAGTTCCCAGTATATAGTGTTTAATATGGGCTTGTTGCTTTAAAAAAAAAAAAAAAAAAAAAAAGTTAATGAACTTGGAATCAGAAAGACCTTGAGTTCACAAGTTTACATTCTACTTCCCATACTTAAAAAGGGTTACCTTGCCCAAGTCACTCTGAGGATTATAAGAAAGCAATGATCCCAATTTACATCTTATGTCTAAAGGGGATTTTATATGGCAAAGGGATCACAGGCCCTTGACTGGGGCGTAAATCATGTTTTGCTTCATTTTAAAGCTCTTAATTCTGTTACTCTTAGTTCTGTTAGCTCTTAATTCTGTTACTCATCTTTAAAAAAAAAAAAATAGAATTACGTATAATTTCCATGATAAACCCCCTTCTGCTCTGAGCAAAGATGGGAGAATGATAGGATGAGTTACTAGCTGCTGTTTTATTTGAAGTGGGAAATGTGGTGCCTGAAATTTTTCCAAATCAAGCAATTCCTTTGCTGATTTTCATGATGAAATGCCAGCGGGCTAAGCTTTTCAGATTAAAAAATAGTAAAGAACTCGAGAGAGAGAACAGAAAGTTACTTCATGGGGACTGGAGGAATAAAGAAATGTATTTGAAATCTTAAGGATTTCCATTTATGGCCACGTGGCTTTCCTACCTGCCCGCTAACGGCAATTTCCCCCCCAAATGGTGGTTGAGTCACCGGCGGCTGGGTCTTGCCCAAGGCCATCATCGAGTCTTTGTGATGATGTGTGCAAACTTGGCGGCAACTACTAGTTAAATCGTTGTGAGCGCGCTCTCACCTGTGAGGAGCATGTGCCCCTCGGAGCTTCCTCACGGTGTTACGGCCTTTTCTGCATCAGGCATCCGGTTCTTCCCAATACCTCCCGAAGCATCGTTATTTAAGAACTGCCCAAGTGGTTCCATACCAAGGCAGGGTCTCCTTGTGCTTCATGAATGTAAAGCTGGACTCACTCTCTAAAAGTCTGTAGACACATGGCTGTGGGGAAAGTGCTCATAGCTTGTCCCAACATAGGACTTTTGAAGATGAAATTAGGAAGAGGTCAAATTTTTCTTCATCTTTGAACTCGATTAAACTTTGTTTTCTTATTGGTAGTTCTGTTATTTAAATTCAGTTCATAATATTGCAGTGAAAAGGGCAATGGAGGGGCAGCTAGGTGGTGCAGTGGGTAGAACACCAGCCCTGAAGTCAGGAGGACCTGAGTTCAAATCTGGCCTCAGGCATTTAATAACTTCCTACCTGTGTTATTTAACCCCAATTGCCTTTGCAAAAATAAATTTAAAAATTAAAAAGAAAAAAGGGCATTGGATCCAGAAGTTCAAATCCCATCGAGGAGAGCCTGACGAATCATTGCACATCCCTAGGGCCTCTCGTTCCCCATTTGTATGGACTTGATGGCTTTCGCAGTCCCATCTACGATCATACACGCCAGACACCGGGCCAAGTATTGAACATAAGAGACAAATGCAAACCACTCTCAAGAAGTTGGTAGCCCACGCTGGAAACACCCTCTCTGTGCTTCCCCTTCTGTGTATCCTTAGTTGGACTCTCTGGTCTTTGAATGCTGAGGAAATCTAATCCATTGGGACGGAGATCCTCTAGGAGAAATTCCAGTATTCAGAAAGCTAAGCCGGGATTACCTGTCACCATTTTTAATCATTTGAATGAAACTCTCAGGCAAGATTTCAAAGCTCAGTAAACATCTTAATCCAAACGGCATGGCCCAGGGAGTGTATGATAGCCTCCGAGGCTGGCCAAGCCACACAGTGACCCCTTCCAAGGCAAGAACAGTAAAGAGGGAGGAGGAATCCCTCGGTTACTGAGAACCGCCCCAAGATTCATGGGACACATAGAGCTCCACACACCTGACCCACGGGGGCAATGCGATTCTGTGCCCGTGGGCCACAGAGACACAGACACTGCAAGGGGCACCATGACTGACCCAGTGACCCCCAGCTTCTGAAATATGCAAATGGGTGATTGCTGGGCCAAGAACATCGGGCCTTGTGCAACAGCCTCCACCAGCGCCCAAGCCCCACAAGTGCGATTCCAAGAGTAGATTCCGGCCAGCTCCAGCTGCTCGGGGCTTCGGAGATCCAAAGGGCACATGTGGCCTGTTCTTCCCTCACTCTGATCTGCCCTGGCAGGCTTTCTGGGAGTCACATGAACTCCCTTCCCCTAGTCAAGGGAGCTCATCTCAGGCGTCCCCGGCTCCAATTCAGAACAGAGCCAGGGAACCGGGCCTCAAGTTCTCTGGGGAGCCATTGGACCCACCTTCTACCAACATGGTTCTGTTCTTGAAGGGTCCCAATCTTTGCCTTATTATCCACAACTTGTCCGTAAATGAGAAGCACCCCAAACAGGAAGAGATCGGGCTGAGTGGCCTTCAAGAAATTGCCTTTAATGACCCCCAAATGCTTCCAGAAACAAAAGGCTCCACTTCTTAATACTGGTGATACTTGAACCTGGGGGAGCAGATGGAGTCACCAAGTGAGATGGTATAGATCAGGGCTTCTCAAACTGCAGCCCGCGGGCCAGATGAGCCCGCTGAGGACGTGTATGCACCCGCCGGGTTATGGCAAATGGGCTGAGGGGAGGAGTGTGGCTTTTGTTTATAGTCCGGCCCTCCCACAGTCTGAGGGACAGGGAACTGGCCCCTATTTAAAAAGCTTGAGGACCACTGGTATAGAAGAAAAAAAGAGGAATCAGAATGGCATGATGGGAAAAGCAGTGACTTTAGAGCAGAATAAGGAGAGGGGGTCGTCCTGGCTCTGCCTTTTAGCTGCATGATCTTGGGGAGAGAAAAAAAAATTCTCCTTCTGAACTTTCTGCATTAGGAATTTCCCAAACTCGGGCTCTGAGCCATTGTGACTGAACTCATAACTTTTCTTCTAAAACAAACTGGATCCCCTTCTCTGGACATTCTCCACCTTGACAATGTCCGTCCTAAAATGGTCAAAAATTAGAACTGAAGACAATCCTGCAGTCTCAGTGGGACAGAAAACAGAAAGTCGCTTCTTTGTGTCCTGGCAGCCATATCAATCAGGTTCCCATCAGGTGGTGGGGTTTTTTTTTTACTGCCACATCACATGGACAGGTCATATTGAATTGTCCCCCTCTGATAGAGATCTGTATCTATCTATATACACGCACATCCATCCATAAATGTGCATATGTGCACACACACTTATACACATGCATACATACACACACCTATATATATCCATACATACTTAAGTGTAGCCGTAGGCAGTGAGTTGGTACTGCAGTGGATAGAACATGGGCTAGGAGTCAGTCTCAGACACTGTGTGACCTTGGACAAGTCATTTAATCCCTATTGCCTCAGTTTCCTCTTCTGTAAAATGCTTTGAAAGGAAATGGCAAACCCTCCAGTACCTCTGCCAAGAAAACCCCAAACAGGATCTCACAGAATTGGACGCTGCTGAAAAAAAGGTAAAACAATAACACTACGGCATACCGGGCACTTAGCTCAGCACTTTATTAAAGTTATTTGATTTTCACAGCAAGCCTACAAGGTAGACATCACCATTTTCCAACTGAGAAAACTGAGGCAAACAAATTAAGTGACTGCCAGATCACACAGCTAGAAGTGTCTGAGGCTGAATTTGAACTCGGGGTTTGGGACTCCAAGCCCAGCGCTCTATCCCCTGCACCAAAGACAAAAGGCTTTTTGCAATCAGTGTCAATGGGAATTTGAACCCGGATTCTCTGGCTCCACGATGCCACAGGAGCCTAATTCCCAAGCCTGGGCATCCTGGAAGTCTCAGAGCACCAGATGGTCTGCAGTACAGGGCTTTTAGGTCTCATTCCTGCATAGCAAGCACAGCGGACATGAGCAGAAGTCAGCGGGCTCAGCGGCTCCACCGTTGTCTGGGTATTTTAATATTCAGAAAATCTCCAAAGATTAAACGGCTTAAGCTCAGTTCCCGTCACCTAGCCAAACCTCTCGGCTACTTCGGCCTCATCTGAGCCCCTGCTTGGCATTGGGAATAAAATAAGCCTTCGCATGGTTTGGCTGGACGGTTCTGGATCAGAGCTTTTCCCGTTTCTGGTGGTTCTCCCCCCAAGAAAGGGGCCAAGGAGCTCAGAGGGAATGCCACGTTCATAAGAGCATCCTTTGCATCCATTTCCGCCATCTTTGAATCAAGCCGCCTTTGTGAGTCCAGACATCTGCTGGACACCTGACCTTTCTTACACTTTGTCTTTCTGATGGCTCGTGAAAGTATGGTCGGAGGCCGTCGCCTAATTCTTCTCTCATCAGATCATTCTGAGCAACTGGTTCCCTCCAGATGAACTTTCCTCCTCGACAAACTAGAGGCAACGTCTCTGGGCTTCTATGAGCTGGGTTATCTCCCAGGTGCTGGGCAGGTGCTGCTTTTTATCCTAAAATAATGCTTGGGGAGAAGTGGAAGGATGGCAGGTCCGTGACCGGACTTGGACACGGGAGGCCCGGGAGCTTCAGCTCAGAGATGAGCTCAGAACAGAGATAAGCGGATCCCATCCAAACGTTGCTTTGTGGGCTTGCCAGATATGTTCCGCTTCCCCTCCCAGAAGGTCGACCGGTCATAGTTGAGCCCTGACCAAAACGCTGGCCACAGAGAGTGCTCCGATGTCTGGCAAGCATTGGAAGATGGATGGCTCCTCCGGGAAGAACTCGACCCAAGAAAGATGGCTGCACTGCCTGAGCTAAGCTGGGAGGGCCCTTGCTATCACTTCAGGAAGTGCTGACTCTCCTAAACTGTTCACATCCAAAAGAGCAAGGGAAGAGAGGAAAGGGAGGCAGAGCATGCAGCAGAGGGAGCCCCGGCCTCCCCTGTGCTCCCCTGTGGGCAGGCTCACCAAGCCCGGGCAGTTTCCTCTCTGGGACTGCTCGCTGGGTGACCTACATCAGCGCCCAGGTCCCTCCTAGCTGGAAACAGAGACTCCTGGGGTGCTTGCTTCTGGCCTTGCAGGAGTCCTCTGACTGACCAAAGGGGGCCGGGCCGGCTTTCAGGAATGAACCAACCCCCCCAAGGTCCCAGCTGCCTCCTGGGCACCCGACTCGTTCCTGACCCCTTCAGCACCCCCTTAGAATATGGGAAAGTCAGTGTAGAGTCAGGGATAGGGTTCTAACCTGACTCTGGAGGCCCTGAGTTCAAATCCTGCTTCTGGCCTAGACTGTGTGTGACCCAGGACAGACCACTCAGGACCTCACTCCTTCTGGAAAGTCTAAAACTGAAAGTCAAAGAGCAGGTGCTGTTCATTGTCAGAGCGTGCAATTCCAATAACATTGTGGATTTGGCCCAAATCTCTCTCTGTCTCTTTCTGTGTATCTCTCCTCTCTGTCTCTCTGTCTCCCTTCTTCCCTCCCTCTTCCCCTTCATACCTCTCTGTCTCTGTCTCTGTCTCTCTGTATGTGTCTGTCTGTCTTTATCTCTCTGTTTCTCTTTGTCTCTCTGTCTCTCTCTGTTTCTCTCTGTCTCTCTGTCTCTCTGTCTCTCTCTGTCTCTCTCTGTCTCTCTGTCCCCTGTATATGTGTGTACACGTGTATGTATGTACAACGCCTGACACAATTGCCATCTAACAAATATTAGTTGAAAGAAAAGAAGGAAGGAAGGAGGAGGGAGGAATTGACCAAAATCCGTCTCAGTGTTTTCATCCTCATCCCACATATCAAACTGGCCACGAGTCAGACCAAGGTTACTGGCCAACTCTTAGCTGCCCACATGTTGATCCTCAGTCCCGACATCTCTAGAGCTCCTCCTCCTGGATATTCCCGAGGCCCCGGTTGGGAGATGGGAGCAGAGCCCACGCTTCTGTCCCTTACACTTTTATCCCTTCTTTCACTCTCCCAACAACAAAGCCCTCAGATTGAGCACAGTTCTGACCAAACTTTATCCATCGATATGACTTGAAATAAGAGGAAAACTTTGAATTTAACATGAATTTTTTTCCTACAGAGAATAGAGAAGAAAGGCGGATGGAGTGTCTGCCTGAGTTCTCGGTGAGAAGTTTGGTACAGAAGGAGCCAGCCTCGCTCTCAGTGTTGGGATGTCCCATCAGTCCATGGGTGGGTTGGGGTGGGGGCGTCACTGAGAGAGGAGAAGACAGTTGCATTAGCTCACCCCCTGACGCAGGGCTGCCATGGGATTAAGTTCAAAGGTCTCCCCCTTTGTCTGATCTTCTGCCCTCTTGGACACTCAAGTCTGTGCCATCCACCTTCTCTAGATGACCTTTCTCGGCTCCCTTCTCTCTCCTCACTCCCATGATTCCCCCTGGAACGGAGGGCTCATCCTCGCTGTTCACTTCCATATGTCCATGACCACTCTGTTTATCTCTAGATTCTTGTCCTCCTCCTCCTCCCCGTCCAAGAGAAGCTCACTGGGGCTTTTTCCTTGGCAGTGACAGTCTCAGGGTCTTCAGAGGCCCCAGGAACTGAAGCTGTCCCTGCCCACATAGAACCAGCCTTCGATCCCCATCCCTTCCCTTTTCCCCTCGTCCTTTCCTCCCCTGCCCCTCTTCCCCGTTGTCCTCTTTTCTTCTGTCACTCAGTTCTCCCTCTCTCCAGCCACCAATGCTTTCCCATTTCTTTCTCCCCCAGTCTCTCTGATTCATTTTTAGCTGAGACCAAGCCCACAAAGATACGTCCCTGGCACAGACCCAGCCCGGAGATTCGAACAGAAGGCAGCGGCCTTCTCCCCCTGGGAAGGGCACCCTCCAGCATCCCAGCGCGCTCTCACTGGGCTTTGCCACATCAGCACGGACATAATTAAGCCACAGCAGGTGTCCAAGCGAACGGAGCGGCAGCGGAGGTGAGAACACCGAGTTCTGCTCCCGTCCGCGCCTCTGAGTCACCATGTTTCTCATCCCGGCTGCCGGTGTTTGCTGTATTCAAATGTCATTAGGAATAATATGGCCAGGCTGAATGGATCAACTCGTTAGTTAGGAAGCCAGCCTTAGAGAGCAGATGTAACGTTGGGTATCACTGGTGAACTCCTGGTTTTTAGGGTTGGCAAGACTTGAGAGTTTATCCCAGCTAGTTTGCCAAGCTAATCAGCTCTGATGAGAGACAGGCAACGGTTATAACATGAATGACTCATAATTCAGAATCATTGAAAAAAATCGCAGAATCTTGGGAGTTTAGAGCCCATTTAGCCCAACCCTGTCGTTTGACTGGTGAGGAAACCAAGCAGACGAAGAAGGGGAGAGCCGGGGTCTGAACAAGGCGTTCTCTCCTTCCAAATCGGCACCTCTGCCTCTCAGTTCCCTTGTTTGGAAGATGGAGAAACTGAGGCACGAAAAAGCGGAGAGGATTGTCCAAGTTACATGAACTGTAAGCCGTGGAAGCAAAAATGGAGCCGACGCCTTCTAGCTCTAAAGTGAGAGTTCTTTCCGCCGCTTCTCAGGTCCCTCATTTAAAATACGGGGAAACTGAGACTGAGGTGAACTCACTTATTCCAAGCTCTTGTGAGTAGTAACAGAGCCAAGACACAAATTAAGGTTCTCTGGCTCTAAACCCACTCATTGTTCTATTCTACTTTTGCCTGGAATGAAATGATTAACAAAGAGCTCCCCAAAATTGTTTTACCTTTTCTTTGTTCAGTATCCATTCTTATAGACTCTTCCTCAATCTGTTGGATTATGGGAAATTCAGCAAAAATCCAGGGTGATCTTATTGTGGTTATCGTCCTAACAGATCCTCAGGTCAAGGCCAGTGGGTTTTTGTTTCTAGCTTTCTAAGGTCTACTTGCTGGTTTAAGCAGATGTTGTTTCCTCGTTAGGATGCAAGCTCCTTGAGAGCAGGAACTGATTTGATTTTTCCTTGTAGCCCGATGCCGGGCACATGGCAAGTGCTTAATGAAAGTGCTTGATGACCAATATTCCCTAAACACTAATGAAGTTGGGGACAAAGGGATTGGGTTCCAATCGGGCGCCAAACTTCTCAGTGTCTCCTGGGAGTCTTCGGATTTCATCGTCCCCAGTTCCCTCTTCTGTAGAGGAAGGATTTTGAAGATCCCCTCCAGTCTTAACTCGGTTTACTTCTCTGGCTCATTTTCCTCTTTGTAAAACGGAGTTGGAGGAGACGTTCCATTGGCCCTTCTAGAGCCAGGTCGGCAATTTCTCCAAACATCTGGAGCCTCCAGAGCTGCTGTCCTTCCACGTTTTATTCTCCACGCCATTCCCTAGTGGACCCTGGACAAGTAGGCTAATTAATCATTTGGGTCTCGGTTTCTCCGACTGTAGGAGGACCCTGCTTGTTTTTCTGGCTCACGTCTCTGATCCCATGCTCCCTACTCTAAAGGAGAAGCTCACTGAAGGCAAGGACTGTTTTCCTTTGTTCCTGCAAGGCTGGGGAAGTGCCTGGCACACAAAGGGTGTTTGTGGTTGAATTACTGCTGGGGTGCAAACTGAGTGAGTGTGGGCCCTCAAAGTCGAGTGGGAGGCTCCCAAACAGGAGACTAGGGAGTTTCCCATGACCCCCTTGGCTTTATTTGTGCTGCTCCAATGTTGATGGAAGGAGACCCTGCGGAGTCATGGTCCAAGCCTGGGAGATGTCCCCCCAGCCCATAGCAGCTCATGGGGCGGGAATCAGATGTTTTCTCCTTTGTTTTTCCTTTGCTCTTTTAGGAATTGCTGGCCAAGAACTGGGTCCTTCCTTGGGCCCCCCTCTCCTGTCTCCACTCCCCCCTCCACTAACCAAGGAAATGATTGGGGTGGAAGCCAGTGATTTGTAGTGGTCAAGTAAACAGCTGGGGTGACTCATGTGGGGAGGGGGCTGGTGGGAAGCAGGAGCAAGCTGCCGGTGCCAAAGCCCTGCTGGATGCTCGTGTGTGCGGCGGACTCTCCATCTGGGAGCCCTGAGTCATCAAGGGAAAAGGAAGCTGCCACATTTCTCAGTGATGAAAAAATTGGGTCAGTGCATGTGTCCGTGTGTGTGTGTGCATGTGTATAGGGGGGGGGGGTCTGTGTGCACGTGCGCTGCACGTGTGTCTGTCAGAAGAATGTCTCTTCTCCCCTGCACCTCCTTAACCCAACTCCCCCTGCCACCCCCAGCCCCCCCTCCCTCCCAGTAACCAGATTTTCTTGGGCTTCCTCGGGAAAAGTGGCCCTTCCTGGGGCGTCTGAATTGTTAAACAAGGTCAGGTGTCCTTTGGCCCATGATCCTCCCCTCTTCTCATCCAGTACCTCTGAGTTATTTATGGTTCTTTGTTTATCTGTCCATCGGGAGATGTTTATCCAAGGCCAACAAGGATCCCCAGGCAGAGGTGAGGGACAGAGCTGTGACGGGTGCCTTCCCAAGTCTGGCCCACGAAGACACCTGGAGTCATGGCATGAGCCTGTCCACATCCACATTTCCACGGTACGTTACAGACTCATCATGGTACCGTGGAAAGACTCCTGGATTGGGACCCAAGGACCTGAGTTTAAATCCTGACTGTTATTTATGGGTTCCTTTGAACTCATCTTTTCAGTTTTCTGGGTCACCTGTAAAATGAAGGGACTCTGCTGAGGGGCCCGTAAAGCTGCTTCTGACTCTTCTTAGTGGTACCTGTGCCAAAGGTGGTCTCCTAGCTTTCGAGCCAGGGCCCTCAGCAATCACCGGCCCAGGGGAGCCGCGGGGAACAGAAGGAATTCATTAAAGGTCCCCCGGCTCCTGAGGAGCAGAAGCAGCTTTGGAACCCAGCGCCTCTGATTCCAGAAGTAGCCGTCCCTCACGACTCAGATCGCCTCCCAGGTGGCTTCCGTGACGCAAGTCCCTGCGTGGAGGTGACGGACTTGTTTTATTTCAGAAGTGGCAAACTCTCATTTCACTTATTTTCTCCAGCAAAGGGGAATGGTCTTCAGATTAGGAATGAGAAAAGAACAGTTAATAATATTCTTCTCCATGTAAAAAACATAAAGAACAGTTAATATTCTTCATATAAGAAACGTAAAGTACAGTTAATATTCTTCATATAAGAAACGTAAAGAACAGTTAATAATATTCTTAAGAAACAAAGTACAGTTAATATTCTTCATATAAGAAACGTAAAGTACAGTTAATATTCTTCATATAAGAAATGTAAAGAACAGTTTAATATTCTTCATATAAGAAACATAAAGAACAGTTAATATTCTTCCTCGTATAAGAAACATAAAGAACAGCTAATAATATTCTTAATATAAGAAGCATAAAGAATGTTAATCATATTCTTCTTCACATAAGAAATGGATTAATCGCCACCACTGCCACACACCCTGTCGGGAAGTAGGAGGGAACGCTCGCAGACATCGCGGCTGCTGGAGGTCAGAATCTCTGGCTACTCGGGGTGAGCACTGAGAAATCCAGGGCTCCCGGAGGGCAGGAAGCTTCCAAAACACGGTCCCACTTGAATTGCCCGGAGGGACCAGGTCACGGAGCTGCTCCTGACCTGGCCTCTGTCCATTACAAAATGAAGGGGATGGGACTCGGTGATTTCCCAGGTCTCTTCCAGCTCCAAATCTACAACCTTCTAACCACTAAATCCTCACTGGGTAAATCAACGCTGTCCCCATGTCTAATCCGACTGCCCACAGAAGGCGAGACTCCTCCCAGCCCTGTGTCCCTGCCTGTGTGGATGCAGGGAGCCCCGGCCCTGCTCAGAGGCGATAGTGAGATTCAGGATGGAGGGAGGGTCCCTCATGGGGGTATACCCTATTCCAAAGCCAGGGCCTGAAGTCTCAAACTTCTTGGCGTGACCTTGCCCCAGAATCATTATCACTTGACTTCTTGACTCCTGGGCTTTGGAGACTGGGGATGTTGCAAGAGAGCGTGAGCACTTTGGAAGCTGGCAGGTCTCCCCGAAGGCCGCCCAGAGCCTGGGAGCACAGATCCTGAGGCAAAAGGTCATCTGGTTCCACCATCCATGGAGCATGAAACTGAGACCTGGGAGTGGAAGTGTCAGATCCTAGAGGAGCAGGGGTCCCTCTGGGCTCATCTGGTCCAAGTACCTTTTCTTTCTCCCCAGAGGCTTTGAGAATAGAAGGGACCGGACCACACAGGGTTAAGTAACAGGCCACAGGTTCGAAACCAGGTGCTCCCCCTGCTATCCAGTCCCTGGAGGCCTGCCATGCCGCCTGGCTTTTTCTTCTTTGAGATAAACACACCGCCTCCCTCTTCCACTGGGAGAATGACCTTGCGCTTGGCCCGGCCTTCCCTCGGCAGGTTCCCTGGCCAGCTCTTGGCTTTGGGGTCTGTTTATAGTCATTCTTGACTATTTTCCTTTGGAAGGAATATTCCAGGACAATGAGAAAGTAACATGTGGATTTTCATCTCCACCCCTCAAAAAAGCATCTTTGAAAACTGTTGACTAGTCTGAGCTAAGCCCCAACTCCCAGTCTTCCGATGTTTATGGAGCACATTAAGGTTTGCAGCTCTTTAGATAGATCTCACATTTGAGCCTCACAATAATCCTGGGAGGGAAGCGCTATTCTCTTTCCCATTTTACAGATGGGGAAACTGAGGCTCAGAGAGAGTTTTCATGACTCGCCAGAGTCACACAGTCACATATATCCTGTATCTGAAATAATATTCAAGTTTATCCAAGACTGCTGGTTCATATCGAAGACTGCCCTTTCATTAGTTTTGACTATAAATTACAAGAAGTTTGATTGTCAAGGTCATCCTTAGCCACTTGTCCTAGGTCATTTTGTTTGGGTCCCTCCTCTTCCTTCCACTCTAAACCCTCCATCCCCTGTGAGCTCTTTGAGGACAAAGACCCTCTCACTGATTGCCTTTTTACAGCCTGTGCTTAGGCCAGTTATTAGCTGGTAGTAAGCTCTTTTTTTTTTTTTTACCCCTCTGAGGCCTGGGTTAAGTGACTTGCCCGGGGTCACATAGCTAGGAAGTGTGAAGTGTCTGAGACCAGATTTGAACTCGGATCCTCCTGAATTCAGGGCTGGTGCTCTATCCTAGCTGCCCCCTAGTAGTAAGTTCTTAATAAATGAAGTTCAAGTTGGCTAAATCCCTCTAATAAACAATCCTTGGGTCAAAAACCGAACTAAGCCAGGTCAAATGAGGCTTTCCCCCAGGACATCCAGTTTAAAGGGTGTGTGTAGGCCTTAGAAGCCCTCAGAAGCACAGAAATCATAGAGCTTAGACCCTTGTTGGCCAGAGTTAGGAGTTACAAAATCTTTCCAAAAAATGAATGTTGAAAATTGTTTTTTATGTGTAATTGGAAAAAATAAAATACTATTAAAGAAAAAAAATTAATTCTTTTTCTTGTTTTTTTTTTTTTCCTCTTGGGCTTTTTCCCATTTGTTCTGATTTTTCTCTCCCAATGTGAGAAATAAATGTGTATTTAAAAAATTTAATGTACATGTATAACCAAAAAAAAAAAAAAAAAAAAGAAAAGAAAAGAAAAGAAAAAAGAGGGGGAAAGAATGAGTAAATATAAAGAAATATGTATTTTAAAAATGTACACATAGAACCAGGTAGAAAAAAAAAGGAAAGAAAAAAGAGGGGGAAAGAATGAGTAAATATAAAGAAATGTGTATTTAAAAAAAATGAACACGTAAAACCAGGGGAAAAAAAAAGAAAAGAAAAAAGAGAGGGAAAGAATGAGTAAATATAAAGAAATGTGTATTTAAAAAATGTACATGTAGAACCAGGGGAAAAAAAAGAGGGGGAAATAATGAGTAAATATAAAGAAATGTATATTTTTAAAATGTACACGTAGAACCAGGGGGGGAAAAAAGAAAAGAAAAAAGAGGGGGAATGAGTAAATATAAAGAAATGTGTATTTAAAAAAATGTACATGTAGAACCAGGGAAAAAAAGAAAAGAAAAAAGAGGGGGAAATAATAAGTAAATATAAAGAAATGTATATTAAAAAAATGTACACGTAGAACCAGGGGGGGAAAAAAAAGAAAAGAAAAAAGAGGGGGAATGAGTAAATATAAATAAATGTGTATTTTTTAAAAATGTACATGTAGAACCAGAGGAAAAAAAAGAAAAAGAGAGGGGGGAAAGAATGAGTAAATATAAAAGAAATGTAATATTTTTAAAAAATGTACACGTAGAAACCAGGGTAAAAAAAAAAGAAAAGAAAAAAAGAGGGGGGAATGAGTAAAATATAAAGAAATGTGTATTAAAAAAAATAATGTACATGTAGAACCAGAAAAAAAAAGGGGGGGGAAAGAATGAGTTAACATTGGAAGCGTTTACACAGTTGGCTGTGATAATTTTCTAGAGCCTCTGCTGTGATAATCAGGGAGTGACCGAGCACAGGGGTTTGGAGGTTCTGTCTCCCCATCCCCATGATGCAGCAGATGACATACATCCCCCTCCACCCCCAGCTGTGCACAAGCTTTATGTTCCTTATCCCAGGCACAAGAAGTCCTGACCCTGCCTATGTCCTCGTAGCCAGCATCAGCACCGTCCCTAGAGCTTTGCACATGAAGGTACATGGTTAAAAATGGAGAACAGAACAGGGCTAGGACACGGTAGATGATCCACTTCTAGAGTTTCCACCGTGCCTGCTTCGGTGCCCTAATTTCCCTTCCCAGGCTCCCTGACAGATCTCCTGGGTTGACTTCTGGGTTTGTTTATCTGCTTGGAATCTGCATTCCTCCTCAAGTTTGTTGTTAAATAATCCCAAGACTGACCTGGCTGCAGCTAGGGACACCATCTGCTGTTTATCCTCTCCTCCTCTGGTTGCCATCTCCACAGAAGGAATGATTATGGCTCCTTCTTGGAGGATGGGACCAGAAGCACTGGATCCACGTGTTCGAGGGGCCTGTAGGGTTGTGCAGATCATCCAGACCGAACCACGGGTTCCCTTTGCGACACCCTGGACCGGCCGCTAAGCAATAGATTTCCATTGAAGGGTTAGTTGGAGCAAGCCGGCATATTCCATTTGTCAGAGAAGTGGGTTCTTAGGAGGAACCATTCCTGCCGATTCCTGATCCTTGAGGTACCCTCCGGGGCCACATTAGGCAAAGCAAATCGCTTGCTCACCTGACAGCCCTTCAGATACTTTTATTTTTAATACACATTGTTTTAGGAATCATTTTGGGGGAGAAAAAATCAGAGCAAAAGTGAAAAACATGGGAGAGAAAAAAAAAAAAAAAGAAGTGAACATAGCGGACTGATTTAACATTCAGTCGCCGTAGTTCTTTCTCTGGATGCAGACAACATTTTTTTGTCCAAAGTCCATTGGGATTACTTGGGCTCTCTGAACACTGAGAAGAACCAGTCTTTCCTAATTGATCATAGCACCTTCTTGCTGTTGTTACGTACACTGTATTCCTGGTTCTGCTTATTTCACTCAGCATCCGTTTAAGTAAATCTCTCCAGGCCTTTCTAAAGTCAGTTACTCATCATTTGTATAGAACAATAATATTCCATTGCTTTCATTTACCACAGCTTATTAGCCGTTCCCCAATTAATGGGCATCTATTCATTTTCCAATTCTTTTCCACCATAAAACAAGAACTGCTAATGTCAGCTCTTCAAATACTTAAAAAGAGCTGCCAGGCTTCCCTTCTCAGAGCTAAACATCATCAGCTCCTTCACGTGGCATGGACTCAAGGTAAAGCTTTCGTTCACCATCATGGATATCTCTTCTGGCTGATTTCTAGCTTATCGATAACTTTTCTGGTCCAGAATCGGTCATAATTCCCTTCCTGTAATGGCTTCCAGCAAAACACTCACTTTGGGGAGAAGTCTTGCATTCAGGGAACAGAGTATGGCATCTAAACATTTCTTAGTATGTTTGTTGTTTGTTGTTTTTAAGCAAAGCTATATTTATTTCACCTGTAAATGAGGGACCAAGATTAGAATCAAGATTTCTTACACAGGGAGCCCTGAATTTGTTTGTCTTTGTTTTTTGTTTGTTTGAACAAAGTCACACATGTTTCATCCATAAATTAGGGATTTGGACTAGAATCAGGATTTCTTAAGTTGGAGAGAAACTAAACTTAGTTTTTAAATATTTAGCTAACTATATTCAATATAATTTTCCCTTTGTAATCCAATATATTTTTAATACATTTAAAAATATTATTCTGAGAAGGCTACAACGGACTACCTGCCATGAAAAACCCCTCATCTGGAATCAGTGGATCTGGAGTCAAATCCCACCTCAGACATGTTACCTCTGTCACCTCGGGCCACTCACTCATTCATTAGGTCTCAGTTTCCTTATCTCTAAAATGAGGGGATTGAACTGAATGGCCTCTGAACTCCCTTTAATCTGGAAACCACAGACTCCGAGTCCTGGGACGGCATCCATCTTTGTCTGTTTTTCCCCAGTGCCTAGCACAATGCCTGATGAATACCTGGTGATGTTAGTGGCCCCAGGTAAAGATCATAGGAAGGAGGTGACAAGCCTTTTCAGCCCACAGATTGCATCCATGTTCTTCTTCCAGAGCCTAGACAACTAATGGCACATAGGGCACCACAAAGTTGGGGACAGTCTCAGAATCTCTGAGGTCCATAGGAGCAGAGCAGCGAGCCACTGAGGCCCGCTTGGCTTCTCCCACTGCTGGTTTGACAAACCACAAAGGGATATAGGCTCCCATGTCGTCCTGGCAAATCTACCCAGAGCCATGGACCCACAATGCAAGATCGGAGCTCTGAAGGCAGGAAGCAAACCCTTCAATCTCCTTGGGTCCTTGAACTCCCTTCATCTCCACAGACTCATTTCCTGACTTTTTCTGAAGACTAAGACTGTCTCTGCTTCTGGCCTCTCCCTCAAGACTTGTCTACCCTCCAGCTTGGCTTGTTGACACCTCCTACTGAACCACTTAAGACCTTTGGATGGGGATGCTGGCTGAATCCCTGCAGACTCTGGTCCTGAGGAACCAGCACCAGCAAGAACCATTCAAGAGCTCCCCAGCTGTTCAAATGACCAGAAGAAAGTATAGAACGCTCCCCATATGTGTGCCCAGGACAAGGATAGGAAGCTTTGACATTTTCATATTTGTTTTTGTGTTTATTTATTTATTTCATATTTATTTTATTTGTATTTTATTTATTAGACCTGACCCTGTCTGGTAACAAATAGATCGAGTTCCACGTACCCGGATTTTGTTTTATTCTTAAGTTTCACAATGTGTTGCATCTAGAGTTGAAGGACATCTCCAAATCTCTGTTTTTCCAGAGCACAGACAAAGGAAATGAGTTGGGCTTATAGGATCTTTGATCAAGCCCTGGAAGGACTATCTATTTAACAGTAATCCCTTCCATCATGGTGCTCACTTCACGAACATAAAAGAATCCTTGTTATAAAGTCCTGAACATCCTCCTATGGCAAGCGATAAGGACACTAAAGAGGTGACATATCAAATATGGAGCCTGAAGTATCCTTCAGCAAGTCCACCAATCAGCAAGCAACTATTAAGCACCTAATTTATACCAGACATTGTTCTAGGCCCTAGAGATACACAGACAAAAGAGAAAGTTATTCCTCAACAAGCTTCCATCCTAATGAGGAAGATAACAATATACATATAACTATAACTATAACATATAAATATACTATATCTACAAACAACTATAACTATATAATTGTATATAACCATATATAGTTATATACATATATAAACTCTATAGAATAACTATAAAGAAAATAAAATCAAGTAAACCCAGTATATTAAACATAAAATAGTTGGGGGACAGACAGGGTCCCAGCTATTGGGAAGCTCAAGAAAAGTTTCATATAAAATGTGATGTGAAAGAAACTTCAGCATGAAACAACTTGAAGACATTTCTGCCTGTAAGTCAGACTCATTCCAGATGTGTTCTGGGTGTGTTGTGTAATTCTGGACAAAACTCATCTCTCTGGGCCATATAGAAGGAATGGCTTTTAAAACCTCTAAAGAATCAAAATTGATAGATCTCTTACAAAGAACTTTGGGAATGTGAAGCTGGAGTGGCTGGATAGGGAGTTGTATTACTGGGGAGATGAAGGGGGAGGATAATTGCATCATGGAAGAGAAAAGAGGCTGACCGGATCACTGAAGATCCCTAGTGCCACAAGGGGTCCAGGAGATCCATGAATTTGAAAGCTCGGAGGAACTAAGTAGCCATCCAGTCCACCCCACATCTAAAAGGCTATATCCAATAAGTCGTCATCCAACTTCTATTGGAAGAGCTACCGGATGGGGAAGTCACCTCCTCTGGAGGCACCCCAATTCACTTTGGGGCAGCTTCTTTTGTTAGGAAAGATTTTCCTGACCTTCAGCTTAAACTGGTCTCTGCATCTTCGGTATCTACAGATAAGGACCTGAGGCTCAGACAGAGAAGTATCTATACAAGGTAGCATTGAGGCAGGATTTGAACTCGAGCTTCTCCTTTCCAAACCCCATACTCTTTCCAGGGCATCACCCTGCCTCTGTGTAGTATGCTTTCATATTACAATCTGTCAAATGAGGAAACCAAGGCCCAGAGAGGGGAAAAGCTTTGCCTAAGGCTGTATAAACAGGAAGGTGCCAAATCAGAATTTGAATCCAGGTCCTCTACCCTCTTCCTCAGTGGCCCTTTTGGGAACACACTGGATGTCAAATTGTCTCTGACGGTTTTGTTTTTCGTACTCACTACATTTTCCTGGAATGCCTTCTAATCAAAGCCATCAGGGGTTCTAGATCTGAGCCAGAATATCAACTCAGAAATTTCTGGTGAAATGTTGAAACTTGAGGAGGAACTGAAGATTCCTCCTCCAGGCCAGAGTCTATAGTTTGATTTACCGCTGTGGATCCCAACCATCTGGAGGGGATCCAACTTGAGAAGAGAGAACAGGTTCAAGCCTTCCAAGACAGTTCTCACATCCCCTTGACCAATCAGGCCTTTAACTCCAGCTGGTCCTCAGCCGGGAAATAGCATCAGCTGCTTGAATTCAAATACATGTCATGAGAAAGTCTCTCGAATGACATCAATTGTTGATTCCTCTTAATTAACATCTCCCATAAATGTTCTTCCAGATTCTTGTTGTCAAGATAAAGTTCTCCAGGAAAGGACTGTTCTGAGCTGCCTGTGGTCAGCATGATGGGCCCACAGTAATGTCGGTCAGACACACGGAGGTAGCACAGGGGCCTATGTCCTCCTGTTGGCCATGGTTGCCAATAAACTTGTGGTAAAGAGGAATTAAGTGACAGCTCCAAAGAGGAAGAAGAGCTGACTTGAAGTTCCAGCTCCATTCCTCCTGCCTTGTTCCATAAGAAAAACTGCCTACCTGGGTGCCTCCTCTTCCTCTCCTTTTTTCTCCTTTTTCAGCCCTTGGCAAATGGGCCCTGACTTCATTACTCACCAGATGCTGCTTTCTCAAGGTTCCCAGTGATCTCTTTAGTGCCTAATCTGATAGCCCTGCCTCCATTCTTGTCCTTTTACACTTGTCTGCCTCATTACACCCTGTTCACTTCAGGATACTCTCTTCTCTTGAACGTTTTCTCTCTCTTCTCTTACATGTCAGACCACCTCTTCTTGGTTCTCGTTGCTAGATCAGTATCCATTTTATGTCACCTGACCTCCCAAAATGTTATCTCCTTTTTCCTCCTCCCCTCTCCATCTCTCTCTTCCCTTCCCCCCCCCTTTTCTTCTCATTTTACTTTTCTTAGAAGCAGAGGGGAATTTGGACTTTGTATTTTCACCCAATACCTCAGGGAAGGATTCTTGGACCTTGAGTGAGGGGCAGTGGCTAGTTATTCCACTTATAGGCCCTAGGGCTAAGTTTTGAAGAAAGTCAGAGAAGGTAGGAAGTGGAAAGGAAGAGGGAGGATATTCCAGGATGGGAGATGGAGAGAGAAACTGGATTGTTTTGTAAGAAAAGGGAATGAAAGGGAATAAGAAGTTAAATAGCATCTACTATGTACCAAGTGAGTGTACTTAGCACTTTTAGTAAATATTATCTCTTTTGCTTCACAATAACTCTATAAGGCAAGTGCTACTATTCTCATACCTGTCATACACTTAAGGGAACTGAGGCAAAGAGAATTTAAGTGAATTGTCCAGAGTCACACAGTAATTGTCTGAGGCTGGATTTGAACTTAGTTCTTTGTTATTTCAGCCCCAGTGCCATCTGCTGAACCACTTAGCTGCTTCTAGGAATGGCAAATAGACCATAGGTACATGGAGGAAAGTAATGAGTGAGGAGGCTAGAAAGATAAGAAATGACCAGGTAGCAAAGAGCTTTACATGTCAAACAGAATTTTTTATTTGATTCTAGAAGAAATAGTGAGACATTGGAGTTTATTGCATAGGAGAACCATGTGCTTTTAGGAAAATCACTTTGATAGCAGAGTTAAGGGTAGATTGGAATGGGAAGAGACTATAGGTTGGCAGGCCAGTTAAGATACTACTTCAGTAATTCAAGGGAGGGTGAGGAAGGCCTGAATTAGAGTGGTCACTGTGTGAGTGGACAGAAGGGACCAGAGGGAGACATGTTGTAGAGTTAGAAATGACAAGATTTGGTCATTGAGAGTAAACAATGACTCCAAGTTGTGTCTCTAAGTGAATGTAAAACAGTGATGTGCTCTGTAGGGAAATGTGAAGCAATGATATTTGGGTGAGGGGAGAAAAAAATGATGAATTCTGCTTGGAAAAATTGAGCTGAAGATACTTGGAGGAAATTCTGTTGGAAATGTCTGGCACACAATTAGTTGGTGGTGAAATACGGAATCTCAGAAGAAGAAAAATAGGTAATTAAGGAGAAAGACCAAAAATGTGTTTGTTGATCAGGAAATCAACTACACTGAGTGAAACATATACCTCTGGGCAATGCCAAAGTAATCAAATGAGAGAGATTGAAGACAAAGAAGAGGACTCAGGACAGAACAGTGAGGATATCCAATAGCTAAGATGGCTGGAGGATGATTAATGGCATAAATGGAATCCAAGCAATTCCTTGAAGGAATCCTTGAAGATCAGATTGGGAGAAGATCAGTCATTCCAGCCACAGAAAACCAGTTAAGAACGAGTACTTGGGTAGGATTGTGTGGGCAGATGATTTAGGCCCCCAAGGCTCCCAAACCATTTTCAACAGACATTTATTAAGTCTATTAACTGCCAGGCACCATGCTGAAGAGAAGGCAAAAATACAGTCCCTGATCTCAAAGAGCTCGCAGTATACTTGGAGAGACAACATGCAAGCTATTACATACAAACAAAGTACGTACAGGAAAAACTGGAAATCTCAGAGGACTCTATGATTAAGGAAGGCCAGGAAAGGATTCTTGTGGAAAGTAAAACTTTAGCCGAGACCTGATGGATTCCAGAGAAGCCAAGAGAAACAAAGATGAGGGGTGGCGGGAGGAAATCCCAGCCATTGGATCCCTCTCTTAAAGTCTTCCTCTGATGCCTAATTAAGCATGGAGGTCATCCTGGCTTCCCAGAGTTAATCCCAGCAGACCACAAGCTCTGGAAGGAGCTACTAAACTGTAAAGGCCTAGCGGAAGGAACTGGCAAGGACGATGGGCTGCAGGTATGTTGTTTGAAGGGCAACCCGGCTACATTTGGCAAGAAACATCACCTGAATGGCCAGAGTTTTCGTCCCAAGTAACTCCTTTTTTAAAAAATCCATTACTGATAGAGAATGTTTGTGAGCTGTTTTGAAGGACATGCTGATGTTGACAAAATCCTGGCAGTTTGAAAGTATAATTATTGCTTCAATTCCTCTTACTGTTTGCATTTCTGTAAATATTGAGCAGCTGAAGTTTATCCTCCGATGAGGGTGACTTCCAAGACTATTATTAATCTTTATAATGTGTACAATCGTGACTGAGAAGACTGTAGTGTTGCCATGAGCTCTTCCATCTGCCATGTCCATGCTCTTCTTGGCCTTGCAGCCAGCTTGACCACTGTACATTCTTTGGAGTCCTGGCCTGAGGATGCTTAGTTATTGTGACATTCCCCTTCAAGTTAATGAGGGATGAACTTGACCCCCACCTCTCTTTCACTATTACTGACTGAGAATATCAGGCTGCACTTGACAGCACATGGAAAGGAAATTGAGATGAGAATCATTTCCATCTTGTTCCCTGATAGCATTCTGAAAGGACTCGGCAAAACCATTTGTAGATTCAAGATGAACTCCAAAGCTTGTCTCAACCGTGACTTCCTTTCCTCTCCTGTTCCCTACTATCTTCAATTCCACTAAATCAAGGCTGGAATCCTTCTGTAACTACTCAATCAACAGATAATTATTAAGTGCCTACTATTTGCCTGGTTCCATGCTGTGTTTTTGTTTGTTTTTCACTAGACCTGTGATTGAGATGGGGAGTTCCTAGTGAGAAGGCCCTCCACCAGTGCAGCTCAGCACTTACCCTGGAGTTCGGGGATGGAACCAGGATAGAACTAGGCTAAGACTAAATGAGAACAAGCTTAAAAGGCATCCAAACTCTGACTAAATGTGATGATCAATTTTGGCTAGGAGAATTAACCCCTGAACCTTTCCTCTGAGACTCTCTCCAATTTATCCTAAGTTTGCTTATACTCAGATATTTGCAAGTTATCTCCACCATTAGACCATGAGCACCTGGAGAGAAGGGACTATCTTTTGACTTTCTTTGTATCCCCAGCACTTAGCATAAAATATGGCATACAGCAGGCATTTAATAAATGCTTGTTGAGTTAACTCAACAAGTTGATTTGAGGAGAAAAAGATGCTGAAGATGTAGTGGGAAGAATTTTCACTTTAGAATCAGAGGACCTAGGTCTGCACTTTAGCTTGTTATGTGCATGGCCTGGGGCCTCAGTTTCCTCAAATGTAAAGTGATCAGAGTTATATTAAATGGCCTCTGAGGTGTCCTTCAGCTCTACATGTATGGCCCTGTGATTATTCTTAGCAATGACACTTAGCAATAGGGATGACATTGTGGATACAGATTGCTGTAGTATCCAAAGTGGTTACTGTGTCTGTAGGGTCTGGTTAATTGATTGTCTTTGTTATTTGAGATTATGGCAGAGAAGTGGGAAACAGATACAGGCAGCAAGCAATGACAATGGTATAAAAACAAGTCAGAAATTTACTTTTCTTTTCTTCTCCCTCCCTTTCTCCTTCTCTTCCTCCTTTCCCCTTCTTTTTTTCCTTTTCCTCCTCTTCATCCTTCCTCTTCTTCCTCTTCCATCTTCTTGTCTTCTTCTTTCTTTCTTTTTCTTTCTTCTTCTCTTTTTCCTTCTTCTTCTTCTCCCTCCCTCCCTTCCTCCTCCATCTTCCTCTCTCTCTCTCTGTCTCTCTCTGTCTCTCTCTCTCTCTCTCTGTCTCTCTCTCTCTCTCTCTGTCTATCTCTCTCTCTGTCTCTCTCTGTCTATCTCTCTCTGTCTCTCTCTCTGTCTCTCTGTCTCTGTCTCTGTCTCTCTCTCTCTCTGTCTCTCTCTCTGTCTCTCTCTCTCTGTCTGTCTATCTCTCTCTCTGTCTCTCTCTCTGTCTCTCTCTCTGTCTCTTTCTGTCTGTCTGCTTGTCTATCTCTCTGTGTCTCTCTGTCTCTCTGTCTCTCTCTGTCTCTCTCTTTCTCTCTCTCTCTCTCTCTCTCTCTCTCTCTCTCTCTCTCTCTCTCTCTCTCTCTCTCTCTCTCTCTTTACATTATTTTAAATAATAGACGTGGATTGATATTTTCATACTCTTTTATTGCCCAAACCTCGCCATGATCCGTGGCCTTCAAGTGGCTGATGAAGAGTTTGGGGATGACGGTGTAGATATTATGAAGCAGAGCTTGGAGATGGGGCTCCATCTGCAAGCACATAAGCCCGGGTTCTTTAGTTTTCTACCTTGAGCTCATGGGCTCCCCGGAAATCTCGTGGGTTTCCTGTAAGCATAAATGCCACCTTCCCAAAATGGACACAATTATCACAAATGTTTGTTTCCCACTGGTTGTGTGCTGGTGGGTTTGGGTGGGAGGATCGATGGACTCTTAGTCACCATAACCGGCAATGATATGCAGTTAATAAGGGGGACACTGGTTTCCCTAGCGCCAAAGTTGCTGACTCACTCACCCACAAATGGTCTTTCCTCTACTACTCCCTCGCTTTGGGGAATTGTTGTTGGCTAAGAGCTTTTGGCAGTGGGAGGGTTGGTGACATTCCCGGGGCATCAGATATTCAATGGTATCATTAAAATGTGCTTTGTAACCAAACCAAAAAAGCCAATTCATAGACAGATGCCAGCTATTTCAACATACACACACATGCTGGGACCATTGTCCAAAGGACATTAATTTTTTTTCAGATGATATAGTAGAAAATCTACCAAGTTTAGAGACTAAGGACCTGTATTTGAATCTTGGTTTTTTTCTACTTGCTTTTGGATGGTCTGTGATGAGTCACTTTTAACCTCTGGGGGCTACAGTCTTCTCCTGTCTATTTATGTTTCTAGGGTAGTAGCTTTTGGTGAGGGAGAAAGCTGATGAAAGCTGGAAAAGCCAGAGTACACATGGAGGGCAGTATAAAATAAATTCCCTTCCAAATCTCTACAACTTCTTCATGGCCAATTTATCACATGGGCCTATTTCCCAGGTGGAATTTCCCCGGTCCTTTGGCTAAAATGGCAGGGACCATTGCAAGGAGACTTCATGGAGCTTGGGCACCTAGCAGCTATTGAAATGTTCTTCCCCTCCTACTGTTATATATTTTCTACTGAATTTTCCTAAACAGTGAATGAGAGAGATGACCAGGAAATCAAGATAGTATTTTTATGAATTTTCCCCTATTTGACCACATCCCTTTTAATCCCTTTTCTTTCTTATTTTATTTACATTAATCTTGTTTGTGTTAAAGCTTTTCAATTTTCTTGTGATTGAAATGACCTATATTATCTTTTGTGACCACCCCATCCCTTGTTTGGTAAAGAATTCATCCTCCAGCCATGGCTGTGGAAGGTGCCTTTGTTTTTCTTTTATTTTCTTACGCTGTTTGAATGTCTAGATCATACACACATTTTAAGCTTATTGTGATGTATGGTGTAAGTTGTTGATCTAAACTCCATTTTCCATCAGACTACTTTCAAGTTTTCCCAGAAATTTTTGTCAAATAGATAATTCTTCTTCAAATAACATGTTTTAGTTTTATCCAACAGGATTAATGAATTCAATTACTTTCTATTCTTCTACTTTCTACTCTTCTCTTTTCATTTTTTTACTCTTCTACTTTTTTATCAGTACCAAATAGTTTTTGACAATGACCATTTTAGAGTTTGATGTGATGTCTGGAGGTGCTATTCCCATTAATTCCTATTTTTCATTATTCCTTATGATATTTCTTTTCTTTTTCTTTCCTAATGAATTTTGTTATCATCTTGTCTTGCTTGATGCCATTGATTTGCTGATGGGTATGGCACTTAATCTTCCAGTTAATTTAGGTGCTCCATCATTGTCGTCATTGACATCATTGCTATCATATTAACTCTAGTGATTGCTCTTTAAAGAAGCTCTTTTACCTAGATTATACTATAAAATATTTAATATGTATGGGAATGCCTGCCATCTAGGGGAGGGGGTGGAGGGAAGGAGGGGAAAAATTTGGAACAGAAGGGAGTACAAGGGATAATGTTGTAAAAAAAATTACCTATGAATATGTACTGTCAAAGAAAATGTTATAATTATAAAAATTAATAAAAATAAAGAAAGAAAGAAGCTCTTTTGAACCTTTTTAGCTACTGGCAAGTGATGAATAGTAAGAATCTACAATGAAACAGAAAAGGGGAGAGACCTGATGAAAACTAGAATTTGAATGATTTTAATCTAGAGACACAGTCTTAGACTGTTCCAAGCAGCAACTTCACGGTAAAGAAGTAGAATCCTGAGAAATCCATTCCACTTTTGGATAGTTCTAACTTTTAGGCTACTAGGCTAGAACTGGGACTGGAATCAAAAAGACCTGAGTTCAAATCCAGCCTCAGACATTTACCCTGGATAAGCCACTTCAGCTCTGCCTGCCTCAATATACTCAACTGTAAAATGGGGGACAATCATAGCATCCATCTCCCAGGGTTGTTGTGAGGATCAAAAGAGATCAAGTTTATAAAACAGTGTCTCGCACACAGCAGGCACTTAATAAATGTGGGCAGGCTTCCCTCATTCTAAATTAGACCCAGTAGAAGTGTAGATTCCTGTCTCCAGAGATACTTTCTTCTCTCAAAACTTTTCTAGAATTCTTCTTTTAACTTTGCTTTTATAACCCCTTAAGGCCTGGGGAGGGAGGGTGGGCCAAATATCCATTCTCCGAGTCTTATTTTGGAAACCGTGAGAAGGTACAAGATCACTTAACTTAACAATCCTGCAAAAACGGTGGATGACCAACCCAGCTAACTAATTCTCTAAATCAAGCTGATTTTCTTGAGGAAGACAGAAATCTACTCCAAACTTTGGACAGGCAGCCTCTGAAAATGTCTTGAACAATGACAGCCCAAATGGGATCAATATCTGACTGGCTCACAGAATGTTGGGCTGGAAGCAGGTTTGTGCTGGAACCCGATCAAACCAGCCAATTATTGCATTCTCATTGTGGACATTTACAACTTGGAAATCAGCAAATGCTATAAATTAGGACCTTATTATTTTGTTGATTTCCAGATTTAATAAGGTGATGGAGAAAATGTTAATGATGCAGCCTAAACTTAAATATGTCTTGTATATACATTCTTTTTTCTGGCGAGCTGGCTGTTAAAAATTTACCATTTCACCCTAGGTGGAAGGAGTCATAGATCTCTGAATTCTAATTCAACAGCTCAACAATTTGACAACCAATTATTAAGGATCTGATCTGACCAAAGTTTAGAACTAGGTGCTAGAGATTCAGAGTTAAAAATGAAAATAATAGGGGCAACTAGGTGGTGCAGTGAATAGAGGAACTGAAGTTCAAATCTGGCCTCAGACACTTACCCCAATGGCCTCAGCAAAGAATAAGAACGAGGAGGAGGAGGAGGATGAGGAGGAGGACGAGGAGGAGGAGGAGGAGGAGGAGGAAGAAGAAGAAGAAGAAGAAGAAGAAGAAGAAGAAGAAGAAGAAGAAGAAGAAGAAGAAGAAGAAGAAGAAGAAGAAGAAAAGAGTATATGAATGCATATAGAATATAAAATGCATATAGAATATTTTATATTTTATAGAATATAAAATGCATATAGAATATAAAAGAATATAAGAGTATATGAATGCATCTTTAGCAAAACATCCCTTCTAAAAGCTTGATCTCCTCAAGGTGTACATTCACTCCTTTGGTGCAGATCTCAGTTTGCCTTCTGATCTTGTTCATGCTTTTCCCTATATCATAGGAGATTAGAACCAAATATTTAGAGCTGGAAAAGATCTGAGAGATCAGAGATACTTTCTTCTCTCAAACTCTTCTAGAATTCTTCTTTCGAATTTGCTTAGATAACCCCTTGAATCCAAGGACCACACTTTCAAGGATGGGGAACGTGGGTAAGTAACCAAGGTCTCCCACAGGTGGATTCAGCAGCGGATCTTCTGCTTTCTCCTGTGCCTCCTGAGGTAGATACCGCAGATATTATTTTACATTTTGTTGGCCCTAGGGGGTGGAAGTAGAGCTCTTGAGCTTATCCCCATTAGAAAGCCTTTCTGTCATCCCACCCCTTTTTTTAGAGCTGTGCTTCTCTAAAAACTTTCTTTTTCGGGGCTGTCCTCACTTTTTCAAAGGCCAGCATGGCCCTGGGAAATGAAAAGCGAAAGGCGAATCCTCACAGGTCATTACCTTGAAGTCTCCTTTTCTCACTGGCCTGCAGTAATTTCTTGGAGTATCTGAATCTCCAATCCACATGAGATGAATGAACAATCCAAAAACGTTTTCCCCTCTTTGTCAAAAGCTCAACCCCCCCCCCCCCCCCCGCCTGATTCCCTCAGGAGAAAATTGTCTCGCCAGTGGTTGGGAAAATCCACACCCCCTCTTTTCTATATTCCTAAGCCATAGATCCCATGCCCACACACAGTATAGTATTTCTGCTGGCCAAAGAGTTGGAGGAGGGATGTGAAATCTAAATGAAAAAGCAAGTTACCTGGAACAACAGGTAACGAATCCACCTGGCCAAGCAGAAAAAGACAAAGGCTTTTGCTAAGAGGTGGAAGAACCCCCCCCCCCCCCCTTCCTGATGGTCTTCCCCGCTGGCCAGTGCCTGACGCTTGCCTTTCAGCCACTGATCACACTCAAGTTCAGCTCCCAAGGCTCTGGTTTCTCCTTTTCTCTAAAAGTCAGAGGGGGTTGGGCTGGGGCTGGGGGTGAGGAGCCAGAACTTGAGAATCAAAAGGTCTCTCTTTGCAGCCATCAGCCCCTCCCCCAAACCTCTCCCTACAAAGGCAGGTTATATAAGCACTGCTTGATTTCCCAAATACAAAGCAGCCTTCTTCTGGCTTTCTCTTCTTTATTTCCAGGTCCAGAATAGCTCCTGTATAGTGAATAAATAATAGGTCTCTCTCACACACGTATACACACACGTGGACTTTTTCTAAATGGATGGCGATGTCATGAATGAAAAAAAGAATTCATTAAGTGTTGAATACGTGCGAGACCCTGGGCTAAGAACCAGGGAAACGTGCTGAAAAGCGAGACAGTCTCTACTCTCAAGGAGCTCACACTCTGATGGGGAACATTGTGTGTGTGTGACTGTGTGTGTGTGACTGTGTGTGTGTGTGACTGTGTGTGACTGTGTGTGTGTGACTG